>NW_026513110.1:0-269703 GCF_027579735.1 Bombina bombina
AAATATTTCACAATTTTAGGTTTTCTCACTGAAATTATTTACAAACAGCTTGTGCAATTATTGGCACAAATTGTTGTAAATGCTTGTCTGGGATACCCTTTGTTCAGAAATAGCAGACATATATGGCTTTGGCGTTGCTTTTTGGTAGTTAGAAGGTCGCTAAATGCCGCTGCATCACACGTATATTATGTCTAGCAGTGAAGGAGTTAATTAGGAAGCTTGTAGGGGAGCTTTGCAGGGTCCCCAACCTGACACATCCCCACCCCCTGATCCCTCAACAAACAGCTCCCTTCCCTCCCCCACCCCACAATTGTCCCCGCATCTTAAGTACTGGCAGAAAGTCTGCCAGTACTAAAATAAAAGTTTTTTGGGGGGTTTTAGTTTAAAAAAAAAAAATTCTTCTGCTGTGTAGGACCCCCCTTAGCCCCAACCTCCCTGATCCCCCCCAAACAGCTCTTTAACCCCCCCCTCTGCCTTTATTGGGCACCATATTGGGTACTGGCAGCTGTCTGCCAGTACCCAGTTTTAAAAATAATAATATTTTTATTTTTTTATTTTATTAAATATTTTATTTATTTCTGTAGTGTAGCTGCCCCCCCCCTCAACATCCAACCCCCCACCCTCTCCCAGATGCCTTGATTTTAAAATCCCACCCTCCCCAGTCCTCTCTCCCACCCTCCAGATCTACAGCATATTGATGCTGTTTTTATAGAGCTCTCGTGCACGCGCGCGCACCCGCAGTAGATCCCTCCCCCCTCCTCCACCAATGACTGCCCACCCGCCTCCCTGGATGAGCTCCCACCAACGATAACGGCCATCGATAGCCGATGCAGAGAGGGCCACAGAGTGGCTCTCTCTGCATCGGATGGCTAAAAACAGTTATTGCAGGATGCCTCAATATTGAGGCATCACTGCAATAACATGAAAGCAGCTGGAAGCTATCAGGATCGCTTCCACTGCTTTCAAAGACCAACGACGTATGAGGTACGTCCTTGGTCATTAACTGCATTTTTTTGCAGGACGTACCCCATACGTCGTTGGTCATTAAGGGGTTAAAGGGACACTGTACCCAAAAATTTTCTTTCGTGATTCAGATAGAGCATGAAATTTTAAGCAACTTTTCTAATTTACTCCTATTATCAAATTTTCTTCATTCTCTTGGTATCTTTATTTGAAATGCAAGAAAGTAAGTTTAGATGCAGGCCCATTTTGGTGAACAACCTGGGTTGTCTTTGCTGATTGGTGGATAAATTCATCCCCCAATAAAAAAGTGCTGTCCAGAGTATCTGAAACCAAAAAAAGCTTAGATGCTCTCTTTTTCAAATAATGATAGCAAGAGAACGAAGAAAAAATGATAATAGGAGTAAATTAGAAAGTTGCTTAAAATTGCATGCTCTTTCTGAATTACATAAAGAAAAAATTTGGGTTCAGTGTCCCTTTAATGTTAACAGAATGCATGTTTAATAAATTCTACATTACAAATGTCCCAAGTTACATAACACGAGCTATACATTTCAACAGGCTTACAGATACATCAATGAAAATAATGAAAAATTTAGCATAAATACATTATTCAGATTAAAATAAACAGTGTGTATATTTATATATACACATTCATACATACATACTCATAAATATATACACACGGCCAAACGTATGAGATCACCTGACCATCACACATGTATGAGTTTGTTCAATATCCCATTACAAAACAATGGGTGTTAATATGGAGTTGCCCGCTCTCACTTCATAGCTCTTATAGCGACAACTCTTTTGGGAAGGCTTTCCCCAAGATTTTGGAGTGTGTCTGTGGGAATTTTTGCCAATTCAGCCAAAAGAGCATCTGTTAGATCAGGCACTGATGTTAAACGAGAAGGTCTGGTTCACAATTTGTGTTCTTATTCATCCTAAAGGTGTTCAAGTTGGGTTGAGGTCAGGGGTCTGTGCCGTCCACTCAAGTTCTCCACAACCTAACTCATCAAACCATGTCTTCATGGATCTTGCTTTGTCCCCAAACTGCTGCTACAAAGTTGGAAAGCATCCACTTTTCTAAGTGATCTTCTGCTGCTATTGCTCTACCCCTTCAACTATTTTATTTCCGTATTAAAAAAAACAATTGCATGTTAAAACAATTGCATGTTTTTTATTTTAAAGTGATGGTCAAGTATGACTAACTAATCTTGCGATCCTATGTAACTAGCAAAAATAATGTGACTTTCATTCTTCATTTCGCCATATTCATTCTAGTTTGTGCGCTATATTATATTTATTTTCCTACCCTTACTAATATCCATCCCCTCCCTCCCGTCGATTGTCGCAATTGTTTTTTCTGCTGTCACGTGTTTTTCTTATCCAATTTACAGTACAGGCCCACTCGGGGAATCAGTCTAAGTAAAAACACCCTTATTCAATTCTTACGCATGCCCTAGCTCCGTAACCGCATGTGAGACAGAGATTAGGATGCGATTCCGGAGCCTAGGGCATGCGCAGAAATTGAATAAGGGTGTTTTACTTAGAGCCGATTCCCCGAGGTGGATAATAAAAACACGTGACAGCAGAAAAAACAATGGCGGACAATCGACGGGAGGAGGATGGATATTAGTAAGGTAGGAAAATAATATAAGATAGCGCACAAACTAGAATGAATATGGCGAAATGATGAATGAAAGTCACATTATTTTGCTAGTTACATTAGGATCGCAAGATGTAGTTAGTCATACTTGACCCATCACTTTAAGCAATGAATTGTGAACTACTATGTATTTATTGTCAATATGAGAAAAAACATGCTGTGATTTAACTCTATAAAGGGTTACATTTGCTTGTATGACTGAGTAATATGTATACCAGGGAACTCCTTAAAAGCAATTAAAACATTTATATTTGTTACCATGGGGAGATTTGAACACCATATATAAATAGTTAAATTGAAATAAAAAATGTTAAATAAGATTTTATACACACCACACAGACACATATATACTATATATATATAATTATTTATATATTTATATATTATATATATAGTATATATATATAATATATATTATATATTATATATATATATATATATATATAGTCAGTGTATGGCTGAGTGGCATTGGATATCACATAATTTAATATCTCATTTAGTAATGTCTACTATGAATTGATTTGGCTTCACTGTAAATGGACACTAAAGTGGGTGTATCGGACCCCCCTTTGTTCTGAAACACAGATTTCAAGAACAAAGAAATGGAGAGTTTGGAGAACTCAGGGATGTCAACTTTAAAGAGGATCATTCTACTATGTAATAAAAGTTAACAGGTATATGACCAGCTGGGGTGGGAGCCCCAAGAGTCTAAGACTTACAGGGAAGGCAACTACTAAGCATGCAAAAGCTAAGTATCCCATGCTGAGCTACAATACACGACGTCAGTCCCTGTGAAGGAGTAGTAAGAGAAACATCTTTTAACCCTGTGAAACCTGTATGCATATAAAAATATAGGTCTTGGATTTAAAACATATTGTATCTGATTTTCAAGTATTTAATATGTGCCTCACAATGTCCATATAATATGTATAAATAAATGGATCTGAGAGAAATGCCTATATAATGTGTGCCCTGAAATCATATCATATAGCGTATACACTAAATATTAAAATAATATCCACAGATATGAAAATATTTATATTAATATGGATAATAATCAAATGTAAATATAGCTATATGAAATTACATCAGGACTGCTACTCACATGGTATCTATGTGATATTAAGATGATAACTGAGAAAGTAGTTGGATCCATGCTGAAAGTATTATAATCCTTTTAAATACTTTCATAGAAAATGTTGACTTTAAAATGCATCTTTTGAATATATTTATCATGTTTAGTATGAAAATACTCAGGTTAAATAGTATTAATGATTCCATATATATTGGACATATTTGTTTGCTGGTGCCAGGAAATAGTGAGTATACTTAAATATACGTTTGGAAATTATATATGAATATCTGTATTTCCTGTGGCAAACCCAAATAGTTGTTCAGCAACAGTGGAGTAATGTATGCAAGCTACTAGGGTCTATACCAAAACACTAAATAAATATAGCAAACAGTCCAGAATGCAGCAGCACCGTATATATAAAAGATTTATTCAAGCCACAAAAATCCCATACAACGTTTCGGACATCAGTCCTTAGTCATGAATAAAATACACTGATACAGATCCATTTAATATACCTGTAGCCCCTCCCCACTTAATCAGGAGAACACCTGTGAATCCCCAACTCTACTCCCCCTAGTGTACATAACCCCTCCTATTACTAACGATATCCAAACATTACTTCTCTACCTTTATACATATATTCTATACATTCTTTGATTCTTTATATCTTAAGATATCCATGTTATAAAAAAGGTTAACACTTATATATCACTAAAAAGCTTTATACCTCTATACCATAACTTTTAGGCTCATTACATAGGAATTAAAAAAGCTAATCGTTCAAAAGACACTCCAATCCATTTCTCTATTCATGCCCCCTTGCCACATAGTGCCTAATACGTAGATCAATAAAGTTCTCTCTGTTTCAGACTCTTTTCCCTGTTGTACACTAGGGGGAGTTAGAGTATGGGGATTCACAGGTGTTCTCCTGATTAAGTGGGAGGGGCTACAGGTATATTAAATGGATCTGTATCAGTGTATTTTTATACATGACTAAGGACTGTTGTCCGAAACGTTGTATGTGATTTTGTGGCTTGAATAAATCTTTTTATATATACGGTGCTGCTGCATTCTGGACTGTTTGCTGTGTTTCCTGTGGCAGTGTTGATGGTGAAAAGAGTTTTTTTCTGTGTCTGCTGCCCCCTAGTGGACTAGAACTGGATGTAACAGCCCAAACGGGGTTGACTATTAAAAACCCTTACATTCCCAATAAGCCAATGAAATGTATAACTTCAAAGGGCCCATGGAAAAACATAATTTATGTAAGAACTTACCTGATAAATTCATTTCTTTCATATTAGCAAGAGTCCATGAGCTAGTGACGTATGGGTATACATTCCTACCAGGAGGGGCAAAGTTTCCCCAAACCTCAAAATGCCTATAAATACACCCAACACCACACCCACAATTCAGTTTAACGAATAGCCAAGAAGTGGGGTGATAAAAAAGTGCGGAAAGCATATAAAATAAGGAATTGGAATAATAGTGCTTTTATACAAATCATAACCACCACAAAAAAAGGGCGGGCCTCATGGACTCTTGCTAATATGAAAGAAATGAATTTATCAGGTAAGTTCTTACATAAAATTATGTTTTCTTTCATGTAATTAGAAGAGTCCATGAGCTAGTGAACGTATGGGATAATGACTACCCAAGATGTGGATCTTTCCACACAAGAGTCACTAGAGAGGGAGGGATAAAATAAAGACAGCAATTCCTGCTGAAAATAATCCACACCCAAATAAAGTTTAACGAAAAACATAAGCAGAAGATTCAAACTGAAACCGCTGCAGCTGAAGTACTTTTCTACCAAAAACTGCTTCAGAAGAAGAAATACATCGAAAATGGTAGAATTTAGTAAAAGTATGCAAAGAGGACCAAGTTGCTGCTTTGCAGATCTGGTCAAACGAAGCTTCATTCCTAAACGCCCAGGAAGTAGAAACTGACACCTAGTAGAATGAGCTGTAATTCTCTGAGGCAGAGTTTTACCCGACTCAACATAGGCAAGATGAATTAAAGATTTCAACCAAGATGCCAAAGAAATGGCAGAAGCTTTCTGGCCTTTTCTAGAGCCGGAAAAGATAACAAATAGACTAGAAGTCTTACGAAAGATTTCGTTAGCTTCAACATAATATTTCAAAGCTCTAACAACATCCAAAGAATGCAACGATTTCTCCTTAGAATCATAGAATTAGGACATAATGAAGGAACCACAATTTCTCTACTAATGTTGTTGGAATTCACAACTTTAGGTAAAAATTCAAAGGAAGTTCGCAACACCGCATTATCCTGATGAAAAATCAGAAAAGGAGACTCACAAGAAAGAGCAGATAATTCAGAAACTCTTTCTGGCAGAAGAGATGGCCAAAGGAACAAAACTTTCCAAGAAAGTAATTTAATGTCCAATGAATGCATAGGTTCAAACGGAGGAGCTTGAAGAGCTCCCAGAACCAAATTCAAACTCCAAGGAGGAGAAATTGACTTAATGACAGGTTTTATACGAACCAAAGCTTGTACAAAACAAGAATATCAGGAAGAATAGCAATCTTTCTGTGAAAAAGAACAGAAAGAGCAGAGATTTGTCCTTTCAAAGAACTTGCGGACAAACCCCTTATCTAAACCATCCTGAAGAAACTGTAAAATTCTCGGTATTCTAAAAGAATGCCAGGAAAAATGATGAGAAAGACACCAAGAAATATAAGTCTTCCAGACTCTATAATATATCTCTCGAGATACAGATTTACGAGCCTGTAACATAGTATTAATCACAGAGTCAGAGAAACCTCTTTGACCAAGAATCAAGCGTTCAATCTCCATACCTTTAAATTTAAGGATTTCAGATCCTGATGGAAAAAAGGACCTTGTGACAGAAGGTCTGGTCTTAACGGAAGAGTCCACGGTTGGCAAGAGGCCATCCGGACAAGATCCGCATACCAAAACCTGTGAGGCCATGCCGGAGCTACCAGCAGAACAAACGAGCATTCCTTCAGAATCTTGGAGATTACTCTTGGAAAGAAGAACTAGAGGCGGAAAGATATAGGCAGGATGATACTTCCAAGGAAGTGATAATGCATCCACTGCCTCCGCCTGAGGATCCCGGGATCTGGACAGATACCTGGGGAAGTTTCTTGTTTAGATGGGACGCCATCAGATCTATTTCTGGAAATTCCCACATTTGAACAATCTGAAGAAATACCTCTGGGTGAAGAGACCATTCACCCGGAGGATGCAACGTTTTGGCGACTGAGATAATCCGCTTCCCAATTGTCTACACCTGGGATATGAACCCGCAGAGATTAGACAGGAGCTGGATTCCGCCCAAACCAAAATTCGAGATACTTCTTTCATAGCCAGAGGACTGTGAGTCCCTCCTTGATGATTGATGTATGCCACAGTTGTGACATTGTCTGTCTGAAAACAAGATGAACGATTCTCTCTTCAGAAGAGGCCAAAACTGAAGAGCTCTGAAAATTGCACGGAGTTCCAAAATATTTGATCGGTAATCTCACCTCCTGAGATTCCCAAACTCCTTGTGCCGTCAGAGATCCCCACACAGCTCCCCAACCTGTGAGACTTGCATCTGTTGAAATTACAGTCCAGGTCGGAAGCACAAAAGAAGCCCCCTGAATTAAAACGATGGTGATCTGTCCACCATGTTAGAGAGTGTCGAACAATCGGTTTTAAAGATATTAATTGAAATATCTTCGTGTAATCCTTGCACCATTGCTTCAGGCATACAGAGCTGAAGAGGTCGCATGTGAAAACGAGCAAAGGGGATCGCGTCCGATGCAGCAGTCATAAGACCTAGAATTTCCATGCATAAGGCTACCGAAGGGAATGATTGTGACTGAAGGTTTCGACAAGCTGCAATTCAACTTTAGACGTTTCTTGTCTGTTAAAGACAGAGGTCATGGACACTGAATCCATCTGGAAACCCAGAAAGGTTACCCTTGTCTGAGGAATCAAAGAACTTTTTGGTAAATTGATCCTCCAACCATGATCTTGAAGAAACAACACAAGTCGATTCGTATGAGAATTCTGCTAAATGTAAAGACTGAGCAAGTACCAAGATATCGTCCAAATAAGGAAATACCACAATACCCTGTTCTCTGATTACAGACAGCAGGGCACCGAGAACCTTTGTAAAAATTCTTGGAGCTGTAGCTAGGCCAAACGGCAGAGCCACAAATTGGTAATGCTTGTCTAGAAACGAGAATCTCAGGAACTGATAATGATCTGGATGAATCGGAATATGCAGATATGCATCCTGTAAATCTATTGTGGACATATAATTCCCTTGCTGAACAAAAGGTAAGATAGTCCTTACAGTTACCATCTTGAACGTTGGTATCCTTACATAACGATTCAATATTTTTAGATCCAGAACTGGGTCTGAAAGAATTCTCCTTCTTTGGTACAATGAAGAGATTTGAATAAAACCCCATCCCCTGTTCCGGAACTGGAACTGGCATAATTACTCCAGTCAACTCTAGATCTGAAACACATTTCAGAAATGCTTGAGCTTTTACTGGATTTACTGGGACACGGGAAAGAAAAAATCTCTTTGCAGGAGGTCTCAACTTGAAACCAATTCTGTACCCTTCTGAAACAATGCTCTGAATCCAAATATTGTGAACAGAATTGATCCAAATTTCCTTGAAAAAAACGTAACCTGCCCCCTACCAGCTGAGCTGGAATGAGGGCCGCACCTTCATGTGGACTTAGAAGCAGGCTTTGCCTTTCTAGCTGGCTTGGATTTATTCCAGACTGGAGATGGTCTCCAAACTGAAACTGCTCCTGAGGATGAAGGATCAGGCTTTTGTTCTTTGTTGAAACGAAAGGAACGAAAACGATTATTAGCCCTGTTTTTACCTTTAGATTTTTTATCCTGTGGTAAAAAAGTTCCTTTCCCACCAGTAACAGTTGAAATAATGGAATCCAACTGAGAACCAAATAATTTGTTACCCTGGAAAGAATGGAAAGTAAAGTGATTTAGAAGCCATATCAGCATTCCAAGTTTTAAGCCATAAAGCTCTTCTAGCTAAATAGCTAGAGACATAAACCTGACATCAACTCTGATAATATCAAAAATGGCATCACAAATAAAATTATTAGCATGCTGAAGAAGAATAATAATATCATGAGAATCACGATGTGTTACTTGTTGCGCTAAAGTTTCAAACCAAAAAGTTGAAGCTGCAGCAACATCAGCCAAAGAAATAGCAGGTCTAAGAAGATTACCTGAACACAGATAAGCTTTTCTTAGAAAGGATTCAATTTTCCTATCTAGAGGATCCTTAAACGAAGTACCATCTGATGTAGGAATAGTAGTACGTTTAGCAAGGGTAGAAATAGACCCATCAACTTTAGGGATCTTGTCCCAAAATTCTAATCTGTCAGACGGCACAGGATATAATTGCTTAAAACGTTTAGAAGGAGTAAAATGAATTACCCAAATTATCCCATTCTTTGGAAATTACTGCAGAAATAGCATTAGGAACAGGAAAAACTTCTGGAATAACCACAGGAGCTTTAAATACCTTATCTAAACGTTTAGAATTAGTATCAAGAGGACCAGAATCCTCTATTTCTAAAGCAATTAGTACTTCTTTAAGTAAAGAACGAATAAATTCCATTTTAAATAAATATGAAGATTTATCAGCATCAACCTCTGAGACAGAATCCTCTGAATCAGACTGATGATGTTCATTTAAAAATTCATCTGTAGGGAGAGAAGTTTTAAAAGATTTTTTACGTTTACTAGAAGGAGAAATAACAGACATAGCCTTCTTTATGGATTCAGAAACAAAATCTCTTATATTATCAGGAACATTCTGCACCTTAGATGTTGAAGGAACTGCAACAGGCAATGGTACTTTACTAAAGGAAATATTATCTGCTTTAACAAGTTTGTCATGACAATCAATACAAACAACAGCTGGAGGAATAGCTACCAAAAGTTTACAGCAGATACACTTAGCTTTGGTAGATTCAGCACTTGACAGCGATTTTCCTGTAGTATCTTCTGACTCAGATGCAACGTGAGACATCTGCAATATGTAAGAGAAAAAAACAACATATATATAAAGCAAAATTGATCAAATTCCTTAAATGACAGTTTCAGGAATGGGAAAAAAATGCCAAAGAACAAGCTTCTAGCAACCAGAAGCAATAAAAAATGAGACTTAAATAATGTTGAGACAAAAGCGACGCCCATATTTTTTCGCGCCAAATAAGACGCCCACATTATTTGGTGCCTAAATGCTTTCTGGCGCCAAAAATGATGCCACGTCCGGAACGCCGACATTTTTGGCGCAAAATAACGTCAAAAAATGACGTAACTTCGGCGACACGTATGACGCCGGAAACGGAAATAGAATTTTTGCGCCAAAAAGGTCCACGCCAAGAATGACGCAATAAAATGAAGCAATTTTCAGCCCCGCGGAGCCTAACAGCCCACAGGGAAAAAAGTCAAATTTTAAGGTAAGAAAAATGTTAAATTAAAATGCATTATTCCAAATATGAAACTGACAGTCTGAAAATAAGGAAAGTTGAACATTCTGGAGTCAAGGCAAATAAATGTTTGAATACATATATTTAGAACTTTATAAACAAAGTGCCCAAACCATAGCTAGGAGTGTCACAGAAAAATAAGACTTACTTACCCCAGGACACTCATCTACATATAGCAAGATAGCCAAACCAGTACTGAAACGAGAATCAGCAGAGGTAATGGTATATATAAGAGTATATCGTCGATCTGAAAAAGGGTAAGAGATGAATCTCTACGACCGATAACAGAGAACCTATGAAATAGACCCTCGTAGAAGGGAGATCACTGCATTCAAATAGGCAATACTCTCCTCACATCCCTCTGACATTCACTGCACGCTGAGAGGGAAAACAGGGCTCCAACATGCTGCGGAGCGCATATCAACGTAGAATCTAGCACAAACTTACTTCACCATCTCCATCGGAGGCAAGTTTGTAAACTGAATTGTGGGTGTGGTGAGGGGTGTATTTATAGGCATTTTGAGGTTTGGGAAACTTTGCCCCTCCTGGTAGGAATGTATATCCCATACGTCACTAGCTCATGGACTCTTGCTAATTACATGAAAGAAAACAGCTCCGTTAGGGCCAATGGAAAGACAGCACCGATAGGTTGTATCCAAAACGTTCACCAATGATTAGAATAGAGGTGGATTTTATGACTTGATAAACTCTCATGCACAGAGAAAGAAAGAGGACATCTGCTGCTGAATTTGAGTCACTGACTTATCTTGCTGCAAGATACAGAACGCAAAATTGTGCCTAAACCTTTTATTCTCTGAATTGCAATACCCCTCATATGATGGTGAACGGATTTATCTGAAACTTTCAAATTGGTTTATTTGGTGATGTATACGGCTGCTCTATATATATTTTTTTTTTAATTTTCTTTTATTGAGATTCTTGAGTTAAGTACAACATAGAAAGCTTCAATACATTCCAACTGCAATAAACAATCTACAGTATTCAGTATGGTGTTAACATCCGTATCCGCATTTGGTAGACAAAAATTTGAGTCCATATATGTTTGCAGATTTAAAACTGTAGAGTATAAAAAGTCTTTGAGAATCTCATTTTCTTTTTTTATAAACATGGCGTTTGAACAATGGTTAATGCGGTGATTCAAAGAGTGAACCAATTGTTATAGGCAACATAAATAAAGTAATGATAACCATAAAGAATAAAATATATACAAAACTATAATAACATTGTTCTAATACACAAGGCAGTCTATGAATTCTTGACACCTTCATCTCAAACATTTGGGTGCTCCTCAAGGAGGAGAATGATAAAGAGATGCTACTGTCTTTATCTTTTATAATAAGGTATCCCAGTTTGACCAGCATCTGCGGGTAAACACTACTTAGTAGTAGTCAAAAAGAGAGAGAAAAAAGAAAGGAGATGTCAAGGCTCTAATGTAACAATGTTTCACACGCGTAATAAACTATATAGGGGGGTATTAGTAATAAGATATGTATATAACAATATGAGCCCGGGCCTAAGCCTGGGTTTGACAATGGGGATGAGAGGGCGGACCCAGTGAAAATATAATATAAGTGAATACTCGAGGGCCTCAGAATTTTTGTATATAATGATGATATTATAATGTGGCAGTTCTTATGAAGCTGTGTTATAAATTAATGGGAAAAGCGAAAGGTAAAATTTGCATATGTTTATCCTATTGTATCCTAAGTGCATCTGGAGCAATACATTTTTGAGGGAAATGAGGTAGGGCCAAGGTAAAGCAAGGGAGCTGTCAAATTAATTAGAGAGAGTAATGGACCCTCACAGATCTCCTATGTAAACTGAGTTTAAAGCTTCTTGGTGATACTGAGTTGAGATCATAAGCATATTAATACAGACATAAGTATATATGTAAAACATCTACATTTTGGCCCATAATATGAAGCTCATTTTACAAGCTTATGACATTTATGTTAACTTTCAGAAACTCTAGCATAACTGGGTTATCTCATGCAATGTACTATGGAGCCACAGCTACAAATATGGAAGTATCCAGTCATAAGCGC
Source organism: Bombina bombina (assembly GCF_027579735.1). Taxonomy (NCBI): domain Eukaryota; kingdom Metazoa; phylum Chordata; class Amphibia; order Anura; family Bombinatoridae; genus Bombina; species Bombina bombina. The sequence goes on from NW_026513110.1 coordinate 12,287, forward strand.
ATGGAGATGCATGTACTGTACAGTTATCAAATTCCTCTCTGTAACTATAATCATAATATAATGGGTATAAAACCTCTCTCTGGTTACAGTACAAAGGATATGTGATAAACTGTTTATAAATCGGCCACGTATACTATTTAGTTATCCACTCAAACAGCACCATGAAAACCAACATGGAATACTAGGCTATATAACTTCATTTGATGACATCCTTATATAGCCAGTATGCCTGGCACTGACCTAGTACTTGGCTATAAAATGTACTAGTGCTGCTTTTGATCAATAAAGCACTAATTGAAATATAGTACATTAACGGTCAACCAATAACTATAAAACCACAATTCAAATAACTGCTTCTAACTTTAGATAGCAAACTTACTATATTTTATGTATAAGACAAGGATGTTACACTTCATACGCAGACGGGAAGATGGACTCAAATCTATACTAGGCGTATATGTAACGGCTGCTCTATATTTTTAATGTTTTAAATCAAGGTATTCTAAAAACTATAGTTATATTGTAGCTGTTAGTTAAAAGGAAAACATAATTTATGTCAGAACTTACCTGATAAATTCATTTCTTTCATATTAGCAAGAGTCCATGAGCTAGTGACGTATGGGATATACATTCCTACCAGGAGGGGCAAAGTTTCCCAAACCTCAAAATGCCTATAAATACACCCCTCACCACACCCACAAATCAGTTTAACGCATAGCCAAGAAGTGGGGTGATAAGACAAAAGTGCGAAAGCATAAAAAATAAGGAATTGGAATAATTGTGCTTTTATACAAAAAAATCATAACCACCACAAAAAAGGGTGGGCCTCATGGACTCTTGCTAATATGAAAGAAATGAATTTATCAGGTAAGTTCTTACATAAATTATGTTTTCTTTCATGTAATTAGCAAGAGTCCATGAGCTAGTGACGTATGGGATAATGAATACCCAAGATGTGGATCTTCCACGCAAGAGTCACTAGAGAGGGAGGGATAAAATAAAGACAGCCAATTCCGCTGAAAAATAATCCACACCCAAAACAAAGTTTAAATCTTATAATGAAAAAAACTGAAATTATAAGCAGAAGAATCAAACTGAAACAGCTGCCTGAAGTACTTTTCTACCAAAAACTGCTTCAGAAGAAGAAAACACATCAAAATGGTAGAATTTAGTAAAAGTATGCAAAGAAGACCAAGTTGCTGCTTTGCAAATCTGATCAACCGAAGCTTCATTCCTAAACGCCCAGGAAGTAGAAACTGACCTAGTAGAATGAGCTGTAATCCTCTGAGGCGGAGTTTTACCCGACTCGACATAAGCATGATGAATCAAAGACTTAACCAAGACGCCAAAGAAATGGCAGAGGCCTTCTGACCTTTCCTAGAACCGGAAAAGATAACAAATAGACTAGAAGACTTTCGGAAATTTTTAGTAGCTTCAACATAATATTTCAAAGCTCTAACTACATCCAAAGAATGCAACAATCTTTCCTCTTGAATTCTTAGGATTAGGACACAATGAAGGAACCACAATTTCTCCACTAATGTTGTTAGAATTCACAACCTAAGGTAAAGATTTAAAAGAAGTTTGCAACACCGCCTTATCCTGATGAAAAATCAGAAAAGGAGACTCACAAGAAAGAGCAGATAATTCAGAAACTCTTCTAGCAGAAGAGATGGCCAAAAGAAACAAAACTTTCCAAGAAAGTAATTTAATGTCCAGCGAATGCATAGGTTCAAACGGAGGAGCTTGAAGAGCCCCCAGAACCAAATTCAAACTCCAAGGAGGAGAAATTGACTTAATAACAGGTTTTATACGAACCAAAGCCTGTACAAAACAATGAATATCAGGAAGACTAGCAATCTTTCTGTGAAAAAGAACAGAAAGAGCAGAGATTTGTCCTTTCAAGGAACTTGCAGACAAACCTTTATCCAAACCATCCTGAAGAAACTGTAAAATTCTAGGAATTCTAAAAGAATGCCAAGAAAAATAATGAGAAAGACACCAAGAAATGTAAATCTTCCAGACTCGATAATATATCTTCCTAGATACAGATTTACGAGCCTGTAAACATAGTAATAATCAGAGTCAGAGAAACCTCTTTGACTGAGAATCAAGCGTTCAATCTCCATACCTTCAAAATTAAGGATTTGAGATCCTGATGGAAAAAGGGACCTTGCGATAGAAGGTCTAGTCTTAACGGAAGAGCCCACGGTTGGCAAGTGGCCATCCGGACAAGATCCGGCATACTAAAAACCTGTGAGGCCATGCTGGAGCCATCAGCAGAACAAACGAGCACTCCTTCAGAATCTTGGAAATTACTCTTGGAAGAAGAACTAGAGGCGGAAAGATATAGGCAGGATGATACTTCCAAGGAAGTGACAATGCATCCACTGCCACCGCCTGAGGATCCCTGGATCTGGACAGATACCTGGGAAGCTTCTTGTTTAGATGAGAAGCCATCAGATCTATTTCTGGAAGTCCCCACATTTGAACAATCTGAAGAAATACCTCTGGGTGAAGAGACCATTCGCCCGGATGTAACGTTTGGCGACTGAGATAATCCGCTTCCCCAATTGTCTATACCTGGGATATGAACCGCAGAAATTAGACAGGAGCTGGATTCCGCCCATACCAGTATTCGAGATACTTCTTTCATAGCCAGAGGACTGTGAGTAACTCCTTGATGATTGACATATGCCACAGTTGTGACATTGTCCGTCTGAAAACAAATGAACGACTCTCTCTTTAGAAGAGGCCATGACTGAAGAGCTCTGAAAATTGCACGGAGTTCCAAAATATTGATTGGTAATCTCACCTCCTGAGATTCCCAAACCCCTTGTGCTGTCAGAGACCCCCAAACAGCTCCCCAACCTGTCAGACTTGCATCTGTTGAAATCACAGTCAAGGTTGGAAGAACAAAAGAAGCCCCCTGAACTAAACGATGGTGATCTGTCCACCACGTCAGAAAGTGTCGTACGATCGGTTTTAAAAGATATTAATTGAGATATCTTTGTATATCCCTGCACCACTGGTTCAGCATACAAAGCTGAAGAGGTCGCATGTGAAAACGAGCAAAGGGGATCGCGTCCGATGCAGCAGTCATAAGACCTAGAATTTCCATGCATAAGGCTACCGAAGGGAATGATTGAGACTGAAGGTTTCGACAAGCTGAAACCAATTTTAGACGTCTCTTGTCTGTCAGAGACAGAGTCATGGACACTGAATCTATCTGGAAACCTAAAAAGGTTACCCTTGTCTGAGGGAATCAACAAACTTTTTGGTAAATTGATCCTCCAACCATGTTCTTGAAGAAACAACACTCATAAAAGACTGGAAAGGTTCTTTCTATTGAAAATGAGCAAAGGGAATTGAATCCAATGCTGTGGCCATAAGACCTAAAACTTCTATGCATATATAGCAACTGAAGGAGACTAAAGGTACCGACAGACGGAACCCAATAAAATTATCCCTTGTCTGATAGAGACAAAGACAGTGATACAAACTATCTGGAAACCTAAAAAAGGTGACCCTTGTGTGAGGTATCAAGAGCTTTTGAAAAAAGATCTTCTAACTATGTCCCTGAAGAGCAAGTGAATCATATGAGATTGCGCATCCTCAGAAAATAATCTGAATGAAAACAGAAAAATGAAAATATGCATTTATTGTATCTAATGAAAACAAATAATGCTATCAATGACCATAAAAAGGCAAAATAGTTTGAATAAAACTCCAAAACCCGGTTCCTAAAAAAGGAACTGGAAGAAATACCCCAGAAGATTCCAGGTCTGAGCAGCGCTTGAACCCCATGGGTGCCTAGCCATGCTTCAACAGTACCCAAAATATATAGGACAGAAACACACTTAAAGAAAGTGTTTAGCATTACTGGAATAAAATCAAAGAAATTTGGACAAAATAGAACCAAATAAATTTCAAAGAAGTCTTAACCTGCCCCTTACCAGCCAAGCTGGAATACGGCACGTACATCGCAATATTAGGGAGCTGATTTCGAACTCCAATTATAAACATGTTACTTGGGAAAGAACTCAGGAATTTGTTCCTTAATAAGAACAACCAAACTAGTATAAGCTTAAAGTTTTAGTCTTAGAACTCAATCTTGAAGCCCAGAGTAACAGTTTAAGAATTGAATCCAATTATAAAACAAATAATTGATTATCTTAGAACAAGAGAAATATGGATTTTTTTTTATTTATTTTTTTAAAAACACAAAATTCTTCTAGCTAAAATAGCTAAAGACATAGATTAACCCTCATTTGCGAAAATATTCAATAAAATTAAGACACAAATGAAATTATTAGCATGATAGTCCAGTTAAAAGGACCAGTCAAAACAGTGGACTTGAATAATCAATAAATGCAAAACAACAAGACAAATGCAACAGCACCTAGTCTAGTAAATGTTGTCCCTTTAACAATGCTAAAATAAATCATAATCTGATACTTGATCTTAAAGTAAACAGAAAAAATTAAGCAATTGCAATATCCAAATAAATAACAGGACCAAGAAAAGTACCTGAAACTAAATAATTTTCCATAAGTAAGATACAACTATCTAAAGGAAAATAAATACTATTTTGCTATAGAAACAATAGCATAATTAGTAGAGATAGCCTCAATAAATTGGAGAACCCTCCAAATTGAATTTAACTGCTGGCAAAGAATATAGTTTAAAACCTTTGAAGAAGGAATAAAGAAAATTCTCAGCCTATTCCATTCCCTAGTATGGGGAATTGGAAAGAAAACCTCTGAAAACACAGAAGAATATAATAGGCAGAAATAGTGTCAGCTAGTCTTAAAGAACTAGTTACCTTAATATCCAAAATAATCAACACCTTTTCAACAAAGAACAAATGTACTTTAATAATAGAAAAATAATAAAAAAGTAGATTTGTTAGTGTCAATATCTGATGAAGAAAATTTCTGAAAGAGAAAAAAACATCATCAGAGAAGGATAAATCAGTATGTTGTTGGTCATTTGAAACTTCAATAATTAAAAAAGAAGTGAAAAAGACCTAAAAATTTTATTAGAAGGCACGAAGTCAGACAAAGCCTTTAAAATAGAATCAGAAAAAAATTTCTTATAAATCTTCTAAATATTTCTTGTACATAAGATGTAAGAATGGAAATATATAAAGCATAAATACTAATGGATTCTGCATGTAAAAGTATATCATAATAACTTATTACAAACCATAGCTAAAGATAAACATTTATAACATTAAAATAAATGAACTTAGCTTTGGTAGAACTGAAACTCAGTTAGGCGTTTTTCCAGAAGTGGCTTCTGATTCAGGGTCAATCTGAGACATCTTGCAATATGTAATAGAAAAAACAACATATAAAGCAAAATTGATCAAATTCCTTAAATGACAGTTTCAGGAATGGGAAAAAAATGCCAATGAACAAGCTTCTAGCAACCAGAAGCAATAAATAATGAGACTAAAATATTGTGGAGACAACAATGACGCTCGAATTTTTTAGCGCCAAAAAAGCCGCCCACATTATTTGGCGCCTAAATGGTTTTGGCGACAAAAATGGCACCACATCCGGTAACGCCGACATTTTTTGGTGCAAAAACGTCAAAAAAATGACGCAACTTCCGGCGACACGTATGACGCCGGAAATGACAAGAAAATTTTTGCGCCAAGAAAGTCCGCGCCAAGAATGACGCAATAAAATGAAGCATTTTCAGCCCCCGCGAGCCTAACAGCCCACAGGAAAAAAGTCAAATTTTAAGGTAAGAAAAAATTGATTTATTCATATGCATTATCCCAAATATGAAACTGACTGTCTGAAATAAGGAACGTTGAACATCCTGAATCAAGGCAAATAAATGTTTAAACACATATATTTAGAACTTTATATAAAAGTGCCCAACCATAGCTTAGAAGCCTTAGAGTGTCACAGAAAATAAGACTTACTTACCCCAGGACACTCATCTACATGTAGTAGAAAGCCAAACCAGTACTGAAACGAGAATCAGTAGAGGAAATGGTATATATAAGAGTATATCGTCGATCTGAAAAGGGAGGTAAGAGATGAATCTCTACGACCGATAACAGAGAACCTATGAAATAGACCCCGTAGAAGGAGATAATTGAATTCAAATAGGCAATACTCTCTTCACATCCCTCTGACATTCACTGCACACAGAGGAAAACCGGGCTCCAACCTGCTGTGAAGCGCATATCAACGTAGAATCTAGCACAAACTTACTTCACCACCTCCATGGGAGGCAAAGATTGTAAAACTGATTTGTGGGTGTGGTGAGGGGTGTATTTATAGGCATTTTGAGGTTTGGGAAACTTTGCCCCTCCTGGTAGGAATGTATATCCCATACGTCACTAGCTCATGGACTCTTGCTAATTACATGAAAGAAATGTATTCTTATATTTAATATTAATTAGACCAAGGGTAGTAAGTATACTGGTATTAAATAATATAATTTATGTAAGAACTTACCTGATAAATTCATTTTTTTCATATTAGCAAGAGTCCATGAGCTAGTGACGTATGGGATATACAATCCTACCAGGAGGGGCAAAGTTTCCCAAACCTCAAAATGCCTATAAATACACCCCTCACCACACCCACAATTCAGTTTAACGAATAGCCAAGTAGTGGGGTGATAAAGAAAGGAATAAAAAGCATCAACAAAGGAATTTGGAAATAATTGTGCTTTATACAAAAAAATCATAACCACCATAAAAAGGGTGGGCCTCATGGACTCTTGCCAATATGAAAGAAATGAATTTATCAGGTAAGTTCTTACATAAATTATGTTTTCTTTCATGTAATTAGCAAGAGTCCATGAGCTAGTGACGTATGGGATATACATTCCTACCAGGAGGGGCAAAGTTTCCCAAACCTCAAAATGCCTATAAATACACCCCTCACCACACCCACAATTCAGTTTAACGAATAGCCAAGTAGTGGGGTGATAAAGAAAGGAATAAAAAGCATCAACAAAGGAATTTGGAAATAATTGTGCTTTATACAAAAAAATCATAACCACCATAAAAAGGGTGGGCCTCATGGACTCTTGCCAATATGAAAGAAATGAATTTATCAGGTAAGTTCTTACATAAATTATGTTTTCTTTCATGTAATTGGCAAGAGTCTATGAGCTAGTGACGTATGGGATAGCAATACCCAAGATGTGGAACTCCACGCAAGAGTTACTAGAGAGGGAGGGATAAAAAATAAAAACAGCCATTTTCCGCTGAAAAAAATAAATCTACAACCCAAAAAAATAAGTTTATTCTCATAAATGAAAGGAAAAAACTTAAATCAAAAGCAGAAGAATCAAACTGAAACAGCTGCCTGAAGAACTTTTCTACCAAAAACTGCTTCTGAAGAAGCAAATACATCAAAACGGTTAGAATTTAGTAAATGTATGCAAAGAAGACCAAGCTGCTGCTTTGCAAATCTGATCAACTGAAGCTTCATTCTTAAAAGCCCACGAAGTAGAAACTGATCTAGTAGAATGAGCTGTAATTCTCTGAGACGGGGCTTGACTCGACTCCAAATAAGCTTGATGAATCAAAAACTTTAACCACGAAGCCAAGGAAACAGCAGAAGCCTTCTGACCTTTCCTAGAACCAGAAAATATAACAAATAGACTAGAAGTATTCCTGAAATCTTTAGTAGCTTTAACATAATATTTCAAAGCTCTTACCACATCCAAAGAATGTAAGGATCTCTCCAAAGACTTCTTAGGACTAGGACACAAAGAAGGGACAACAATTTCTCTATTAATGTTGTTAGAATTCACAACCTTAGGTAAGAAATGAAATTAAGTCTGCAAAACCTTATCCTGATGAAAAATCAGAAAAGGAGATTCACAAGAGAGAGTGGATAATTCAGAAACTCTTCTAGCAGAAGAGATGGCCAAAAGAAACAAAACTTTCCAAGAAAGTAGTTTAATGTCCAAAGAATGCATAGGAGCCTGTAAAGCCTTCAAAACCAAATTAAGACTTCAAGGAGGAGAGATTGATTTAATGACAGGTTTGATACGAAACAAAGCCTGCACAAAACAATGAATATCAGGAAGTTTAGCAATCTTTCTGTGAAATAAAACAGAAAGAGCAGAGATTTGTCATTTCAAGGAACTTGCAGACAAACCTTTATCCAAACTATCCTGAAGAAACTGTAAAATTCTAGGAATTCGAAAAGAATGCCAGGAGAATTTATAAGAACACCATGAAATGTAAGTCTTCCAAACTCGATAATAAATCTTTCTAGAAACAGATTTACGAGCCTACAACATAGTATTAATCACTGAGTCAGAGAAACCTCTATAAATAAGCACTAAGTGTTCAATTTCCATACCTACAAATTGAATGATTTGAGATCCTGATGGAAAAACGGATCTTGAGATAGAAGGTCTGGCCTTAGTGGAAGTGGCCAAGGTTGGCAACTGGACATCCAGACAAGATCCGCATACCAAAACCTGTGAGACCATGCTGGAGCTACCAGCAGCACAAACGATTGCTCCATGATGATCTTAGAGATCACTCTTGGAAGAAGAACTAGAGGCGGGAAAATATAAGCAGGTTGATAACAAAGAAGAGTCAATGCATCCACTGCTTCCACCTGAGGATCCCTGGACCTGGACAGGTACCTGGGAAGTTTTTTGTTTAGATGAGATGCCATCAGATCTATTTCTGGAAGCCCCCACATCTGAACAATTTGAGAAAACACATCTGGGTGGAGAAACTATTCTCCCGGATGTAAAGTCTGATGACTGAGGTAATCCGCTTCCCAATTGTCTATACTTGGGATATGAACTGCAGAAATTAGAAAGGAGCTGGACTCTGCCCAAACAAGTATCCAAGATACTTCTTTCATAGCTTGAGGACTGTGAGTCCCACCCTGATGATTTACATATGCCACAGTTGTGACATTGTCTGTCTGAAAACAAATGAATGGTTCTTTCTTCAACAGAGGCCACAATTGAAGAGCCCTGAGAATCGCATGGAGTTCCAAAATATTGATTGGTAATCTCACCTCTTGAGATTTCCAAACTCCTTGTGCTGTGATAGATCCCCTAACAGCTCCACAACCTGAAAGACTTGCATCTGCTAAGGAAGAGCAACAAATTGGTAATGCTTGTCTAGAAAAGAGAATCTCAGGAACTGATAATGATCTGAATGAATTACAATATGAAGATATGCATCCTGTAAGTCTATTGTGGACATATAATGCCCTTCCACCTCCATAAGAGGCAAAGTTTGTCAAACTGAATTGTGGGTGTGGTAAGGGGTGTATTTATAGGCATTTTGAGGTTTGGGAAACTTTGCCCCTCCTGGTAGGATTGTATATCCCATACGTCACTAGCTCATGGACTCTTGCCAACTACATAAGAAATTAATGTTTAGAAATAATTTTTGTATTTTAAAATCATAAGTTAATTACAGTTATTGCAATATATTTTAGAATTTGTTTTATTGTGGCTGAATAAGAGGTTATTCCAGGCCAGATATATTGGCATATAAATTGGCTGTTGCATTAATAACATACACAATTTCTGGTGTTTAAATTGAAGTTATATAGAACCATTTGTGGGCTAAATAGTTTAATTATACTTTCCTGAAAGTTATCTTAGATTTATTGAGATTTAGTAAGATTTGTGTGAAGTATCTTGTCATATTGTTAATTAAGCACTGTTAAGTTAGCAATCCATATTCTGATATTGAAGTAAACTAAGCTGGATAATTTTAGACTGTTCTGGTATCCTCTTATGGTATTTTAATAAGCGATTCACTGTGAGTAAGCTTAATTTTTAGAGATACATTTGATGATCTGTTTTGTATAGAAAATTGTAACAAAATAAGCGTGTATAATGGATTCATAATCTAGTTTTTATATAAATATAATTCAAGGTGTCTATAAAGATAACTAATCAAGAACAAAGGATTAAATATGAATTATTAATATTCATAATTACAGGATTTACAACATTTATTGGTTGGCAACTGCTAAGATAACTACACCAACACATTACTGGAGGTTACTGCTGAGATAATAATAAATTATATTATAACCCTAGAATATATCTAATATTTTTATTGGAGGCACAGCTGATAGATTATTATATTTATCACATTGATATAACATTTTGTAGCAAATTAAAAAATCATTATCTTATTTTAAAAATGTATATATTTTTTTTCTTGTTGGTCAAAATTGTATTAGCGTTTCAATTTAACCAAATACTAAGCCAAAATAATAATGTCTGTTACTAGAAGTGAATCAAATGAATCTATACTCGGTATTGAAATGTGTCCCCAAAATTTGCCCCTTACTAAAGGTGACGTCCTTAAAATGGACGATATAGGCCACATAAAAAATAAATGTAATATTGCGGCTGATTTAAATGATTACATGCATATGCTTGCAATTAAGGCCAAAAATATTGCTATTGATAATGGAATGTGGAATGAAAAAAGTGAGTTATTCCAGAAAAATGAATCAATGCAAAAATTAAAAAAAACGGGATGAGCTAATACTAAAATCCTGGCCCTTTGTAATATGCATTGCCCCGCAAAAAGCCCTTTTAAGGGCTGGTAAAAGAGCTGGTTACTTTGTAATTTAGTTTAGGGTAGGAAAATTTTATTATTTTGGTGGGCTTTTTATTTTATTAGGGGGCATAGATTAGGTGTAATTAGATTAAACTTCTTGTAATATTTTTTTATTTTTTGTAATTTCGTGTTTGTTTGTTTTTGTAATATAGTTTATTTAATTTTATTTTATATTAGATAATTGTAGTTAATTTAATTAATTGATTGATAGTGTAGTGTTAGGTGTATTTTTAACTTAGGTTAGGATTTATTTTACAGGTAATTTTGTAATTATTTTAACTAGGTAGCTATTAAATAGTTATTATTGTACCTAGTTAAAATAAACACAAAGTTACCTGTAAAATAAATATAAACCCTAAAATAGCTACAATGTAATTATTAATTATATTGTAGCTATCTTAGGGTTTATTTTATAGGTAAGTATTTAGTTTTAAATAGGAATAATTTAGTTAATAATATTAATATTATTTAGATTTATTTAAATAATAATTAAGTTAGGGGGTGTTAGGGTTAGACTTAGGTTTAGGGGTTAATATATTTAAAATAGGTGGCGGCGGTGTAGGGGGATTAGATTAGGGGTTAATAAATTTAATATAGGTGGCGGTGGTGTAGGGGGATTAGATTAGGGTTAATATAGGTGGCGGCAGTGTAGGGGGGTCAGATTAGGGGTTAATAAATTTAATATAGGTGGCGGCGGAGTAGGGGGGATCATATTAGGGGTTACTATATTTAATATAGGTGGCGGCGGTGTAGGGGGGTCAGATTAGGGGGTAATAAATTTAATGTAGCTGGCGGCGGTGTAGGGGGATCAGATTAGGGGGTAATACATTTAATGTAGCTGGCGGCGGTGTAGGGGGATCAGATTAGGGGGTAATACAATTAATGTGCCTGGCGGCGGTGTAGGGGGATCAGATTAGGGGGTAATACATTTAATGTAGCTGGCGGCGGGGCCCGGGAGCGGCGGTTTAGGGGTTAATATATTTATTATTAGGAGTGAGAGGGAGGATTGCGGATAGAGGGGTATACGTGTCGGGATAATGTTTGGGAGGCGTGTTAGACAGTAACGGGAGATTTAATACTTTAGTCAGTTTTTTTATGCGGCGGCAGTTTCTAAAGTGATGTAAGTCACTGGCGACTCCAGAAATTTGTACTTACGCTGATTTCTGGACATCGCTAGTTTATCGGACTTATGGCACTTTAGCAAATGCCGGCGCCGTATATGGGATAGCTCGCTGTGCAAGGTGAAACTACGGGCGGCGCAGGTTTCCACGCTTGCGCCGAAACCTGTGCCGTATATCGGATCGCGCCCCTTAACTCCAGGAGTAAAAAAAGGAACAAAAAAAAGAGTTGTAACACCTTTAGAAGCAAGATCAGCAGTAGAATGGTTAAAGGGACAGTCAAGTCCAAAAAAGACTTTCATGATTCTAAATAGGGCATGCAATTTTAAACAACTTTCCAATTTACTTTTATCACCAATTTTGCTTTGTTCTCTTGGTATTCTTAGTTGAAAGCTAAACCTAGGAGGTTCATATGCTAATTTCTTAGACCTTGAAGGCCGTCTCTAATCTAAATGCATTTTGACAGTTTTTCACCACTAGAGGGCATTAGTTCATGTGTTTCATAGATATAACATTGAGCTCATGCATGTGAATTTACCATGGAGTGAGCACTGATTGGCTAAAATGCAAGTCTGTCAAAAGACCTGAAATAAAGGGGCAGTCTGCAGAGGCTTAGATACAAGGTAATTACACAGGTAAAATGTGTATTATAACTGTGTTGGTTATTCAAAACTGGGGGGGCTGAGCCGGCACTTACAGGAGATGGCCGCACTATAGGTGCTCCAGCCTGAGAGGTAAACATATGAAGTCTCGAGAGTATAACTAGCTAATGCCAAAAAGGCAATAAGATATTACGGTTTCCCGGTATATCTGAGAAGAGGTCTGTGGCACGTATAACTGTCACAAATGAGGGATTTCCTGATGCAGAATATTGAGGCCTAAAGAACATCGATGTAAGTCAGAATACAAATTTACCATCAAGATCTAGCAATTTCCCCATCGAAAGACAACTAACTTATACAGCTCTACATATCTCACTGAACTGGTAAGCCTGTGATGTGATGGTTCTCCAGGGCTGTATGAGGGCATAGTGTAAATGCTCCAACAGATCACACGATCGCCATGTTGGATGTACCTGCACGGCTTTTTAAGGCTTGCACATCCCTTCAGTGGTCAGTATCACAATATCTTAAAAATACTTGCCTATTGAGAGTCGGTATGTTTGCGATGAGGTCGCACCTATAGATAATCCAGGGGTAAAATAAAATAAAGGCAATCTTCTGAGAGGACACTCTTACAGTCCACGTGGCTGCTATAGTGGGTTCACTCACGCTGAATGCCTAGATAAGCTCCAAGTTAGAATCACAATAAGCATGACTCCTTAGCTATACATCGTATTTGAAAACCCCTAATAGGAGTGCATTTAACAAAGCAAGAATAAAAACAAAAGGTTACTAGATAAGGGGCAAATATAGAAAAATCAATTGATCAGAACAAAGCCCTGCAACTGAAACATCAAATATGCTGTGATTTTAAGATATTCCTGAGGTTATTCTATGAAGATAGCATCCCAGATGGCTTGTGTTTAAAACATGCTTCTCTCTTTATAGAATAACTTTTTTGCTTGAAAATAAGCCTCATATGCTAATAACATCACAAAAAGAGAACACCGCATATCATACACAGAAGTATATTATAAGACTCTAGTTTCATCGACTGTTCATAAGCAGCTTTTTGTTGCGAAATATAATCAATTGGTTAATTCTTTTACTAAATATACAAAGAAGAGTCAATCACCATGTCCCCAGAAAAACAGGGGTCCTTCAACGCCTTCAGTAGACAACTACTTTAAAGCTACTAACTCACAGCCATCTAAAGAATCTACTTTATTATCCATTAGTTCACAACAAACACCATTAACATTGGACTCAGAGTCTGATGGCGACAACACCATGGTCACAGTGTCCAAATCAGTATTATTGTCCATTCCATCAAAACAGGACTTTTCCTCACTTATTATACAAGTGAAACAATGTATAAAAGACTAGATTTGTGACCTGAAAAAGAATATTTTAGAAATTGGAAACAGAGTTGACAGTCTACAGGAAGACTTACAATCTCAAGCAATGGTTGTTGAAAAGGTGAATCGACCCATGAATCGGCGAGATCTGTCCTTAAAACAATTTGAAGACAATGTTGAGGATCTTGAAAACAGATTCCGAAGACACAATATTAGGATACGTGGTATCCAAGAATCAGTGGGCACTACCCGACTATCTCCAATCTCTATTTAAGTCTATGAGGAACAAAGATGAGACTACATTAGTGGAGATGGACAGAGCTCATAGCCCTAAACCTCCTCAAGGAGCACCCCCTAGGGATGTGATAGTTAAGATCACCAACTTTCAATTAAAAGAATAGCTTATGAAAGCATCTAGAGATAAAACGCCCAATCCAAAAAGATGGCTTCACGCTCTAATTCTTTGCTGACTTGTCGGCTAGAACTTTGTATAGAAGAAAGGAATTCACATCTCTCACAAAACTTCTACAATCAAGAAACATTGCATACAGATGGAGCTACCCTTTCCAATTAACTGCTATATGGAAAAATAGACGAGCTACGTGCTCATCACCATCAGTCGTAGAAGAATTCTTTCGCAAACTGGAGATTACGCCTCCCTCCACTGAAGTGGGCTCAGAGACCTATGCCAAGTATATCATCATCCTCTAGACCACTACCTCAATGTGAGGAATGGCAATCGGTCCAGCGCAGAAGATCCAGACAACAACCTCATGATGACTCCCGGATTCACCCGGGTTGAAAATCTTCTCTATATCCTTTCATATTAGTGGCCCATAGAAAAAGGTTGACAAGTACAATTGTTAATTATAAATGTTACTTTCTTGAGCATGTTTATTTTTTTATTCAGTATCTCAGTACATACCTCTTAGGCTGGATGAGTTCCAGTAGGAATTCCCCGTCCCTACGTAATGAAAATTCAATATGTTATAAAAGTTATGGTTTGTATTATAATAACTTTGCAAAGAATGCTCTACAGAGATTTGTTATATAGTAACAGGTGCCTATCAACAGGTAGAGTTACGTATATAATATGGCGGTAACTCAGATTCAATGTATTTCTCAAAATGTAAAAGGGTTTAATGTTCCCCATAAAAGATTGTTAGCTCTCCGAGATATTCTCCAAAGGGGAGGAGAAATAACTTGCTTACAAGAGACTCATTTTCAAAGAATTGCCATCCCAAAATACATGCATAGTGTTTACACCCAACATTTTTATAGTGCCCACAATAAAAAAAAATAATAATTGAGTAAGCATTCTCATCCATAGGTCGATTACTTTTAAATTAATAGACCAGGAAAAAGATAAGGAAGGTAGATTTTTGGCCATAAGTGGCCTCATATAATAAGCCGGTGAGTATCGTAAACATTTATGCCCACAATCAAAGACAAGCTCCATTTTTTTACTCAATTATTAAGAATATCTAATCCAAATAAAAGAGATTACACCTTTTTTTTCCAACCCAAATAAGGCATACTCTAGGATTGACAATATTTTAGTGGATCATATAACACTATCATATGTTTCTGATACTAGTATTTCACATACCGCTTGGTCGGACCACTCTATGGTTAAATGTAAACTTATATGGCCTTCAGCTCCCATAAGAGAACTCATGTGGAAACTAGACGATTCCTTGCTATCAGACCACGAAATCCACAAGACTTTAGAAAGGGAATTAATAGATTTTTTTCTTCACTAATATACATGATGACATTGAACCTGCAACCATATGAGAAGCCCACAAAAGTTATATTAGGGGGATCATGATCAAACTCAAAGCTACCAAAAATAAGAAACAAAGAGGAATATACACATATAGCTAATGCAATCTCACAATTAGATTACTTACACAAAATTAACCAAATGGATGAAAAAAGAGTTTACAGCAACTGAAATTTTATAGAGAAAAGATGACATTCCATCTACATATAAAAGCACAATCTACAGCTTTCAAACGGAAACAAAAATATTACACTAATGCAAATAAACCGGGGCGATTTTTGGCTAGAGCCCTAAAAGCCAAGCAGGCCAAAACGTATATATATATTACATTAATAAACCTGATAGGTCCAAAGTGGAAGATACTAAGCAAGCTGAAGTTTTCAAAAATTACTACCACTCTTTACACAATTTATTCCCTAATAGAAACCAGACAGAACACACTGACAAATGCAAAGTTTACCTAGAACACATTCAAGTACCCTCCATCTCAGAGGACGATAGTAAGTTTTTACAAGCTCCAATTACAAAAAAAGAGGTAACAGACGCTATCCAAACCTTGAAACCAGGGAAGGCCCCAGGTCCTGATGGATTCTCAGGTTCATATTATAAATTAGTCACCTTTTGACTCCAAATTTACTAAAATAATTTCAACAAATAGATCATGGCAGCTTTCTTCCGGACACAATGCTACAGGCATATATTACAGTGTTACCAAAGCGTGGGGAAAAAATTGATATACCCGTGAATTTCAGACCAATATCCCTTTAAACATAGACCTAAAAAATATTGCCAAAATTCTAGCGACAAGACTTAGACTTAGGATTTTACCACTTATAATATCACCAAACCAGGTGGGTTTTGTACCACAGACAGTGGCTAGAGATAACACGGTTAAGATCCTCAACATTTTGGAATACATTAACAAAAATTACATCTCATCAATTTTATTATCTACAGATGCAGAAAAAACATTTGATAGGTTAGATTGGACTTTTCTGGAATCCACATTACTCCTTTCCTACAGCCCAAATTCGAATCAATGACACACTTTCAGAACAATTTGAAATAAGAAACGGCACAAGACAAGGTTGCCCTCTCTCCCCATTATTGTTTATTCTTTCATTGGAAACACTTGCCTCTATGATTAGACATAACAGTGACATAGGAGGTATAAAAAATTAAACAGAGAGAATATAAGTTATCAATGTTTGCTGATGATGTTCTAATGACCCTATCCACCCCTCTGAGATCTCTCTCCGTGGTGCTGACTGAATTAAAATCATATAGCGAGGTTTCAAATTTCTTAGTCAACTTAACTAAGTTGGACATGTTAACTTTAAATATGACAATCAGAAATCAATAAAATTAGGGGCAGAAGTACATTCTCCATTTAACAGAAATCTATGAAATACTTGAGAGTTCAATTGGCTACTCAGACAGAAAGAATACGCTCTCTTAACTACACAAAACTTGTATCGGCCATAACAACACTGACTTCTTCCTGGTCATCATAAAATACTTCTTGGTTAGGAAGAATAAACACTATAAAGATGATGAGATTACCTAAAATCCTATATATTTTGCAAACACTTCCTCTCCCCATACAGACACATACATTAAAAAACTACAAAAACTGATATACAACTATATAAGGAAGAATAAACCACCCCGTATTAATAAACTTACTATGTATACTCATAAAAATCGGAGAGGCTTGGGGGTACCAAATTTATATATCTATAAAAGAGCAATTTCCCTTCAGAGGATTGTTGAATGGTGCAGCTACGACAATAAGAATCCAAAACACTTGATTCAAATCGAACATTACCTAACAGATAATCCCCAATTAGGGGGAGCATGCTGGACACCACTATTTATGAAACCTATTCAAATTGGAAATATATTTGCAGAAAAACAATAGGAATCTCAAGCCCTTATTCACCCCTAACACCAATATTAACAAATCCGGAATATAAGGAAGGATTGAAGTTCCCACTAGAATACTGACCCTAGTATTAAAAGGATCATGCCTATTCAAATGCTATTAAATACGAACAAACTAAAACCTAAAACAGATATAGAGGGTTTGGGTAAAGGGTTCTTCCAACCCTGGTTGCGATATTTTCAAATTAACCATTATATAAACTTACATAAGAACAGACTGGATTTGCTGAGACCCCTCACTAAATTTGAACAATTGTGTTGGATTGAAACCACACAAAAAGGGATTATTCCCCGTATATAAAACTACATTTTGAATGCCTTGTCTCCTAAACCACATAAATATATGAGTGGTTGGGAAAAAGACATCACAAACATTTACAAAAAGTTTGGAATAATATCTTAAGAAATACAATGCACTCTGCCCACTCAATGCAAGCTCTTGAAACTAATTATAAAATAGTTTTTCGTTGGTATTTGACACCAAGAAAAATTAAATATATCTTCCCTGAGGCCTCAGATAGATGTTGGAGATGTAATGTAGATAAAAGTGGAATGGAACATATTTGGTGGTCTTGTCCGGTAATAAGAGATAGTTGGACAGAAATCTTAAAGTAATTTAACTTAATTTCATCAAGCAATATTAAAATGAACCCTCAGATATGCCTTTTCAACACATTAAAAGAGACAAAATGTGTAGTTAAAAGAAATCTCTGACAAATATTAATGAATGCTGCTAAACAGCTGATAGCATCTTGTTGGAAGTCGCCCAAAGCACCCTCTTTAGAAACATGGAGAGAAAAGGTTCAAAATTTGTTACTATTAGAACGATACTATCATTTTACAACAAACAAGTTGAATCTGTATTATAATATGTTATTTTTCTGGAAAAAACAATCGGAAAAGACTCACTATACCAAAGTAAATACTTCACTATTTAGCTATGGTTTGCAAAGCAGTGATGTTACCCTCCTATAATATAAACATGTAACAATTGCTTTATGATTGCTTTATTTAAGTGACAGATATATAACAAGATCTTTGCAAATGTAAGTTCCTTTGTTAGTTTAGTTCCTTTATTAGTTTAGAGTTTAATGTAATTATTATCTGTTTCTTGAGACCACATTTAATGCTCCCCAAGACATATTATACTCATAGAGAAGAAGCAAAGGAACTCCAACAAAACTGCTTACTCATTGTATGGACTCTATTTAATTTGGATCATATGGACTATAAGGAGCGAACTCACTTCTATTTTGTCATTATGGAATATGTGTATGTCAAAATTTAAAATAAAAAAGAAAGTGTTAAGGGGGCTCAGCTTCTAAAGAAGAACAGCAGAAAAGTACAAAAGTAGCAATGTGCATAAAATATTAAACAGAGTAATATCCACATAGAGAGCTCTTGAAGAAAGTGAAAAACTGAGTATGAAGATGCAGAGCTTCACTAACTGATAAATGTAAAAAGCTAAAATAAGAGAACATCTTTGAAGACAGCAGCAGGCACATGAGGAAAAACAACATATATATGTTGTGTCAGACATATGAAAAATCTTTATTTTTAAAAAAGGGTATAAAACAAACATTTTCTTTTACGATTTAGATAGAGCATACGATTTTAAATAACTTTCTAATAGACTTCTATTATCAAATTTTCTTTATCTTAGTATATTTGTTGAAAAGAACGGATCTATGCTTAGGATCGTGCACGTCTGGAACACTATATGGCAGCAGGTTTGCAAGAATTTCATTCATTGCAAGATCAATAGATGGCAGCACTACTTCCTCCCATGTAGCATTCCAGACACCTACCTAGGTATATCTTCAACAAAGAATATCATGAGAGCAAAGCAAACTTGATAATAGAAGTAAATTGGAAAGTTTTGTAAAATGGTATGCTCTGTCTGAATAACAAAAATAAATTTGTGGGTTTTATATCCCTTTAAGGTCTAAAATGGTGTAAAATTTTAATTTTGGATTCTGGACTGTGCTCAAGTACAACTGTTAGTGGTGCTCTCTGCACTTTACATACTAAAAAAGGTTTCAGATGTGTTAAGACACTTTGGTTAACATTTTAGTTATCCAAACGAATATCAGATTGTGCATTATTCTTTGCATAAGGTCATTGCTTTTGATTGTGATTGATCAAAATTGATCAAATTCCTTAAATGACAGTTTCAGGAATGGGAAAAAATGCCAAAGAACAAGCTTCTAGCAACCAGAAGCAATGAAAAAATAAGACTTAAATAATGTGGAGACAAAAGCGACGCCCTTATTTTTTAGCGCCAAATAAGACGCCCACATTATTTGGCGCCTAAATGCTTTTGGCGCCAAAAATGACGCCACATCCGGAACGCCAACATTTTTGGCGCAAAATAACGTCAAAAAAATGACGCAACTTCCGGCGACACGTATGACGCCGGAAACGGAAAAGAATTTTTGCGCCAAAAAAGTCTGCGCCAAGAATGACGCAATAAAATGAAGCATTTTCAGCCCCCGCGAGCCTAACAGCCCACAGGAAAAAAAGAGTCAAATTTTTGAAGGTAAGAAAAAATGATTAATTCAAATGCATTATCCCAAATATGAAACTGACTGTCTGAAAAATAAGGAAAGTTGAACATTCTGAGTCAAGGCAAATAAATGTTTGAATACATATATTTAGAACTTTATAAACAAAGTGCCCAACCATAGCTTAGAGTGTCACAGAAAATAAGACAGACTTACCCCAGGACACTCATCTACATGTTTGTAGAAAGCCAAACCAGTACTGAAACGAGAATCAGCAGAGGTAATGGTATATATAAGAGTATATCGTCGATCTGAAAAGGGAGGTAAGAGATGAATCTCCACGACCGATAACAGAGAACCTATGAAATAGACCCCGTAGAAGGAGATCACTGCATTCAAATAGGCAATACTCTCCTCACATCCCTCTGACATTCACTGCACGCTGAGAGGAAAACCGGGCTCCAACTTGCTGCGGAGCGCATATCAACGTAGAATCTAGCACAAACTTACTTCACCACCTCCATCGGAGGCAAAGTTTGTAAAACTGATTTGTGGGTGTGGTGAGGGGTGTATTTATAGGCATTTTAAGGTTTGGGAAACTTTGCCCCTCCTGGTAGGAATGTATATCCCATACGTCACTAGCTCATGGACTCTTGCTAATTACATGAAAAAAATGAAAGCATAGAATGTTGTTTTAAATGGAAGTGCAGACAGAAAAAATTATAGAATAATAACATGCTTTTTACATACATATTAAATAAAACGATAAGCTGTGGCAGAGATGTGTATTTTTTTGTGCCACTGGCAAGCACCACTTAAAACTAAATAATTAAAGGGATAGGAAAGTAAAAATTCAACTTTTATGATTTATCTAGAGCAAGGAATCTTAAGACACTTTTAAATTCACGTCTATTTTCAAATGTACTTTGTTCTGTTGGTATCCTTTGTTGACAACAATATGTAAATATCTTACACTATTAGAGCTAGCTGGTGATTAGTGCCTGCACACATTTGTCCCTTGTGATTGGCTCACTCAATGTGTTCAGCTAGATCTCAGTACTGCATTGCTGCTCCTTCAGCAAAGGATACCAAGATAATGAAGTAAATTTGATTATAGAAGAAAAATAAAAAGCTGTTTAAAATGGTATGTTCTATCGGAGTCATTGAAAAATGTGGGGTTATCTAACCCTTTAAACTATAAGCACAGGTAAAATTAACTAAAGATAAATATGTAGTATTTGGCTTTGAAACCTCAGCAGTAACATAGTAGAATTATGAAAAGCAATGTGTAACAAAAAATCATACACTCTCAACAGCTACTTACCAGCTCGCCTGGCCTCACTGCAGGCAAAACTCATTTCCTCTTTCAGTTCACGGTTTTCATTGGCTATGGTTTCACCTACAGTCACAAACCTCCCCACGGCTTGGTTTACCGCCTGGCCCACCCTTTGTATCGCTTGCAGAGTCTTTTCCGATTTCTTTGGTTTTTCTTTATGGTTAATAAGAGTTGTTATCTGAGAGAAAAAAAATAAAAGACAGAAAATCAATGCAACAACATTCAAAGCCACAGTTAAAATACTATAAAAGGTAATCTCCACTCTGTGATTAATCAGAGATTAAAAAAAGCGCTATCACAGCAGGCCACTGACATAGATATATGAAAGCTTAATAGATCCAACCGCATATTTTATTAAATTATTTAGATTCCTTTAATCCTATCACAGTAAAGCTATTTTTGTATTAAAGTAATCTTACTGAAATTTTAGTGAAGAAAAGCTTAAAGAAAATAGGATTTCAGTAAATATTAACCATTTATTATTTGGACATTTTCATATGTTGGATTGTGATCATATACATAAAAAAATAAGATATTTGAAGTTTTTTTAGACTATGAACAGCACTATAGATAATTTATTTGTAAGCCTACTCCTATTGTCTCTGTCCACCTGATAATTCTCAAAAATAGTTCACTAAGCAGATACCCTACCTCCTAAAAAAAGACCTAATTGGAAGAACACAACTGCTTTATAGAGAATTTATGCACCCTTTCTTCAACAAAAGTGAACGTTATGCACAAAAATTTCTGCAATTGGTAACTCATGACACTTTGGACTCGAGTTTAGAACTTATAATACTTACATATCTGAAACGTGCGACTAAAGGGGATAGTAAAGTCCAAATTAAAAATGTTCATGATTCAGATAGGTCATGTGATTTTAAACAATTTTCCAGTTTACTTTTATCATCAAATTAGCTTTTTTCTCTTAGTATTATTTGTTAAAGGCTAAACCTAGGTAGGCTCATAGGCTGATTTCTAAGACTGTGCAGTCTACCTCTCATCTCACAGTCTGGCTGTAAATAGCTAATAACATGTACTGTTTGTTCATGTGTGCCATATAGATAACATTGTGCTCACTCCAGTGGAGTTGTTTAAGAGTCAGCACTCAGTGTCTGACATGCAAGGCTGTAAAAAAAACTGAGATAAGGAGGCCATATGCAGAAGCTTAGATACAAGGTAATCATTGAGGTAAAGAATATATTAAAAGGGACACTAAACCCAAATTCTTTATTTCATGATTCAGATAGAGCATGCAATTTTAAGTAACTTTCTAATTTACTCCTATTATCAATTTTTCTTCGTTCTCTTGATATCTTTATTTAAAAAGCAGGAATTTGATGCATAGGAGCCGGCCTATTTTTGCTTGAGAACCTGGGTTATGCTTGCTTATTGGTGGGTAAATGTAAGCCTCTAATAAGCAAGCGGTATCCATGGTGCTGAACCTAAAATGGGCTGGCTGCTAAGATTTACACTTGGTGTACACACACTTGCTTCCTTTATCTTATAATTGTCTGGAACACCAAAGCTCAATACATAGAGAGAACAATGGAAAATTATCATTGTATTACTTAACTATCACGCCCCCCACTGAGAGTGTAACTTCTTCTGCTGACTGTGTTTACTTAGGCTTGTCAATAGCATATACTACAGTATCAAAACTTTCAGTATAGGTTGGGAAACCACAAGCTAAATCAGCCGTTTCAAATGCTGAAATAGGAGTAAAGGAGCTACTTGCAACCAATTAATACACTCTAGCAGGTAAAAAGGATCATTGGGAATAATTTAAAGGGGAGAAAGTTTTTGGGTGAACTGTCCCTTTAACTTTCTAAAGAAACCCCCTATATTATAATAGGTATTTTGTGTGTTTGTGTGTGCACATGAATCGGGGAGATCAGCACTTGGTACAAGCATAATGTGTCAAGCTGAGAGTTAATAAGATTGCAATAAAATAAATATATTGCCATATTTTTATTTCTTCCCTTCGTCCTCCTCCATTTTCTGTAGTGTAGTGACGTAGAGAGCAGTCCCACATGCTCTCGGCATAGTAAATCAAACTATTGAGCATGCGCCTATCTGGCAGTGCACAGGAATTGGGGAATTGTGCGTAGGTGTCGCTTTACTATGTCACTCAAGCCCAATGAAAGTAGCTATTAGGTGAGCACTATAAACGTCACCCAAAGAAAAAAAAACAACGAGGGGAGCAGACAGGGGTAATCAAAGTAGGTAAAATTAATAAATAAAAATAAGTATTAGTGTTTTAAAAGGAAAAAAAAAATATATGTCATCAAAAAACAAAGATGAATAATCTTTTCAGCAAAACCATTGACCTTACACTTTAAGGTTGAGAAATCTAAATATACTGTTTACCACTGCGTCATTTAAATGAATTTACTAATAACAATTTAAATATAATTTAATAATTGATGTGTTTCACAAACATAAACCTTTACATTTTTCTTTATTTGGCCCACTGACCCTGTTGCTCTGTTTTTTTGATGGTCTGCATTGTTAGATATGGTCTGCAACTCATTTGTGTGGGCTCTGCTGAGAGTTATAATAAATCAGATGCTAACTACTATTGTGTCTATGATGGCAAGATTAAGCAGTGTGTGATACACTGAACAAAATGGATATAATAAAATGCACTAAAGCATTTATCACTCTGACAGTATAAACTTGTATTAGAAGTTGACCAAGCAAATATTTTAACACAAATACCACAAGGTGAACCATGCTTGCTGCTAGTGAAGCTTTTTATTTATGTATAGTTGAATTAAAGTTATCTTTCATATAGTTTTCTGATGTCATTATACTTTTGCTAAGGCCTACAGTGTTTGCATGACCTCTTGCAAAAATAACACAGCCTGACCAATTGTAATAGAGAGTGTATAATGAAAGAATGTGTATTTATTTATTTGTTTACCCAATAGCAACCGTAAAATGATGAACTTGATCTCAAAATGGTATAATAGTTAGGGTGAGCTGCATTTTTAAATTGGCAATTTCTGAAAAGGTAGGGCCTACACATAACGCTTCTCATTGATCAAAGCATACAGGCTGCTCTCAGATACTCCACGTTGTCCGATAGAGATTACAAGAATTACATGACCACTGTAAACTGCTGTAAGCAAGATGGGAGATTACAAGGATATTAAACACCACTTTGTAGTCTTTTTATCATTATTATTATCATCAGGTATTTGGAGAGCGCCAACATATTCTGCAGCGCTAATATTAAACACCACTTGATTTTGTTTACAAATTGTGCTTTGGCTCACATTTCCTAGAGAGGCCAAAAAAGCTAATTAATTTAACCTGCAAATGTTGCAAATCAGATTGGAAGTCTTGACAATTTGAAGGAGTTTGAAACTATAGGTTGCAGATTTTGCTTTTTGGCCTCTCTGAGGAGTATAAAAACATAATTTATGCTTACCTGATAAATTTATTTCTCTTGTGATGTATCGAGTCCACGGATTCTCCTTCCCTACAGGAAGTGGCAGAGAGAGCACCCACAGCAGAGCTGTCTATATAGCTCCCCCCTTAGCTCCACCCCCCAGTCATTCGACCGAAGGCTAGGAAGAAAAAGGAGAAACCATAGGGTGCAGTGGTGACTGAAAGTTTAAAAATAAAAATATATATGCCTGTCTTAATAAACAGGGCGGGCCGTGGACTCGATACATCACAAGAGAAATAAATTTATCAGGTAAGCATAAATTATGTTTTCTCTTGTAAGATGTATCGAGTCCACGGATTCATCCTTACTTGTGGGATACCAATACCAAAGCTTTAGGACACGGATGAAGGGAGGGACAAGACAGGGACCTTAAACGGAAGGCACCACTGCTTGTAGAACTTTTCTCCCAAAAATAGCTTCCGAAGAAACAAAAGTATCAAATTTGGAAAATTTGGAAAAAGTATGAAGAGAAGACCAAGTTGCCGTCTTACAAATCTGTTCAACAGAAGCCTCATTTTTAAAAGCCCATGTGGAAGCCACAGCTCTAGTAGAATGAGCAGTAATTCTGTCAGGAGGCTGCTGTCCAGCAGTCTCATAGGCCAAACGGATGATGCTTTTCAGCCAAAAGGAAAGAGGTAGCCGTAGCCTTTTGGCCTCTCCGCTTACCAGAATAAACAACAAACAATGAAGATGTTTGACGGAAATCTTTGGTTGCTTGTAAGTAGAACTTTAAAGCACGAACCACATCAAGATTGTGCAACAGATGTTCCTTCATTGATGAAGGATTAGGACACAGAGAAGGAAAAACAATCTCTTGATTGATATTCTTATTAGAAACAACCTTCGGAAATAAAACAGGTTTGGTACGCAAAACCACCTCATCTGCATGGAAAATAAGATCAGGGGAATCACACTGTAAGGCAGATAGCTCAGAAATTATTCGACCTGAAGAGATAGCAACTAAGAACAAAACTTTCCAAGATAGAAGCTTAATATCTATGGAATGCATAGGTTCAAACGAAACCCCTTGAAGAACTCTAAGGCCTAAATTTAGGCTCCAAGGCGGAGCAACAGGCTTAAATACAGGATTAATTCTGACCAAAGCCTGACTAAAAGTTTGAACGTCTGGGACATCTGCCAGACGGTTGTGTAGTAGAATAGATGAAGCATATATTTGTCCTTTTAGAGAACTAGCTGATAATCCCTTCTCCAAACCTTCTTAGAGAAAAGACAATATTCTAGGAATCCTAATCTTAATCCACGAGTAACCTTTGGATTCACACCAATAAAGATATTTGCGCCAAACCTTATGATAGATCTTCCTGGTGACAGGTTTTCTAGCCTGAATCAGGGTATCAATGACCGACTCAGAGAACCCACCCTTTGATAGAATTAGGCGTTCAATCTCCAAGCAGTCAGAAGCAGAGAAACTAAATTTGGATGTGAGAATGGACCTTGGATTAGAAGGTCCCGCCTCATTGTCAGGGTCCACGGTGGAACCGAGGACATGCCCACTAGGTCTGCATACCAATTCCTGTATGGCCACGCAGGTGCTATCAGAATCACCAAAGCTCTCTCCTGCTTGATTCTGGATACCAGACTTGGGAGGAGAGAAAGCAGTGGAAATACGTAGGCCAGATTGAAGGACCAAGGTACGGCTAGAGCATCTATCAGTACCGCCTTGGGATCCCGGGACCTGGACCCGTAAAAAGGAGGTTTGGCATTCTGACGCGACGCCATCAGATCCAATTCTTGTGTGCCCCATAGCTGAGTCAGCTGAGCAAATACCTCCGGATGGAGTTCCCACTACCCCCGGATGAAAAGTCTGACGACTTAGAAAATCCGCCTCCCAGTTCTCTACTCCTGGAATGTGGATTGCTGAGAGATGGCAAGAGTGATCCTCTGCCCATCTGATTATTTTGATTACCTCCATCATCGCTAGAGAACTCCTTGTTCCTCCTTGATGATTGATATAAGCTACAATCGTGATGTTGTCTGACTGAAACCTGATGAATTTGGCTGCAGCAAGCTGAGGCCATGCCTGAAGCGCCTTGAATATCGCTTTCAGTTCTAGGATGTTTATCGGAAGAAGAGATTCCTCCCGAGACCATAAGCCCTGTGCTTTCAGGGAGTTCCAGACTGCACCCCAGCCTAGCATCTGTCATTACAATGAGCCACTCTGGCCTGTGGAAGTACATTCCCTGAGACAGGTGGTCCTGAGACAACCACCAGAGAAGAGAATCTCTGGTCTCCTGGTCCAGATGCAGTTGAGGAGATAAAACATAATTTATGCTTACCTGATAAATTCCTTTCTTCTGTAGTGTGATCAGTCCACGGGTCATCATTACTTCTGGGATATTACTCCTCCCCAACAGGAAGTGCAAGAGGATTCACCCAGCAGAGCTGCATATAGCTCCTCCCCTCTACGTCACTCCCAGTCATTCGACCAAGGACCAACGAGAAAGGAAAAGCCAAGGGTGAAGTGGTGACTGGAGTATAAATTAAAAAATATTTACCTGCCTTAAAAACAGGGCGGGCCGTGGACTGATCACACTACAGAAGAAAGGAATTTATCAGGTAAGCATAAATTATGTTTTCTTCTGTTAAGTGTGATCAGTCCACGGGTCATCATTACTTCTGGGATACCAATACCAAAGCAAAAGTACACGGATGACGGGAGGGATAGGCAGGCTCTTTATACAGAAGGAACCACTGCCTGAAGAACCTTTCTCCCAAAAATAGCCTCCGATGAAGCAAAAGTGTCAAATTTGTAAAATTTGGAAAAAGTATGAAGCGAAGACCAAGTTGCAGCCTTGCAAATCTGTTCAACAGAGGCCTCATTCTTGAAGGCCCAAGTGGAAGCCACAGCTCTAGTAGAATGAGCTGTAATTCTTTCAGGAGGCTGCTGTCCAGCAGTCTCATAAGCTAAACGAATTATGCTACGAAGCCAAAAAGAAAGAGAGGTAGCGGAAGCTTTTTGACCTCTCCTCTGCCCAGAGTAAATGACAAACAGAGAAGACGTTTGTCGAAATTCCTTAGTTGCCTGTAAGTAAAATTTTAGAGCACGGACTACATCCAGGTTGTGCAGTAGACGTTCCTTCTTTGAAGAAGGATTTGGGCATAAAGAAGGAACAACAATCTCTTGATTGATATTCCTGTTAGTAACTACCTTAGGTAAGAACCCAGGTTTAGTACGCAGGACTACCTTATCCGAATGAAAAATCAAATAAGGAGAATCACAATGTAAGGCTGATAATTCAGAGACTCTTCGAGCCGAGGAAATAGCCATTAAAAATAGAACTTTCCAAGATAACAACTTTATATCAATGGAATGAAGGGGTTCAAACGGAACGCCCTGAAAAACATTAAGAACAAGATTTAGACTCCATGGTGGAGCAACAGTTTTAAACACAGGCTTAATCCTGGTCAAAGCCTGACAAAAAGCCTGGACGTCAGGAACTTCTGACAGACGTTTGTGTAACAGAATGGACAGAGCTGAGATCTGTCCCTTTAATGAACTAGCAGATAAACCCTTTTCTAAACCTTCTTGTAGAAAAGACAATATCCTAGGAATCCTAACCTTACTCCAAGAGTAACCTTTGGATTCACACCAATATAGGTATTTACGCCATATCTTATGGTAAATCTTTCTGGTAACAGGTTTCCTAGCCTGTATTAAGGTATCAATAACTGACTCAGAAAACCCACGTCTTGATAAAATCAAGCGTTCAATTTCCAAGCAGTCAGCTTCAGAGAAGTTAGATTTTGATGTTTGAAGGGACCCTGTATCAGAAGGTCCTGTTTCAGAGGTAGAGACCAAGGTGGACAGGATGACATGTCCACCAGGTCTGCATACCAAGTCCTGCGTGGCCACGCAGGTGCTATTAGAATCACTGATGCTCTCTCTTGTTTGATTCTGGCAATCAATCGCGGAAGCAACGGGAAGGGTGGAAACACGTAAGCCATCCTGAAGTCCCAAGGTGCTGTCAGAGCATCTATCAGGACTGCTCCTGGATCCCTGGATCTGGACCCGTAACGAGGAAGCTTGGCGTTCTGTCGAGACGCCATGAGATCTATCTCTGGTTTGCCCCAACGTCGAAGTATTTGGGCAAAGACCTCCGGATGAAGTTCCCACTCCCCCGGATGAAAAGTCTGACGACTTAAGAAATCCGCCTCCCAGTTCTCCACTCCCGGGATGTGGATTGCTGACAGGTGGCAAGAGTGAGACTCTGCCCAGAGAATTATCTTTGATACTTCCATCATAGCTAGGGAGCTTCTTGTCCCTCCCTGATGGTTGATGTAAGCTACAGTCGTGATGTTGTCCGACTGAAACCTGATGAACCCCCGAGTTGTCAACTGGGGCCAAGCCAGGAGGGCATTGAGAACTGCTCTCAATTCCAGAATGTTTATTGGCAGGAGACTCTCCTCCTGACTCCATTGTCCCTGAGCCTTCAGAGAATTCCAGACGGCACCCCAACCTAGAAGGCTGGCGTCTGTTGTTACAATTGTCCAGTCTGGTCTGCTGAATGGCATCCCCCTGGACAGATGTGGCCAAGAAAGCCACCATAGAAGAGAATTTCTGGTCTCTTGATCCAGATTCAGAGAAGGGGATAAGTCTGAGTAATCCCCATTCCACTGACTTAGCATGCACAGTTGCAGTGGTCTGAGGTGTAAGCGTGCAAAGGGTACTATGTCCATTGCCGCTACCATTAAGCCGATTCCCTCCATGCATTGAGCCACTGACGGGTGTTGAATGGAATGAAGGGTGCGGCAAGCACTTTGAAGTCTTGTTAGCCTGTCCTCTGTCAGGTAAATCTTCATTTCTACAGAATCTATAAGAGTCCCCAGGAAGGGAACTCTTGTGAGTGGAACGAGTGAACTTTTCTTTTCGTTCACCTTCCATCCATGTGAACTTAGAAATGCCAGCACTAACTCTGTATGAGACTTGGCAGTTTGAAAGCTTGAAGCTTGTATCAGAATGTCGTCTAGGTATGGAGCTACCGAGATTCCCCGCGGTCTTAGTACCGCCAGAAGAGCACCCAGAACCTTTGTGAAGATTCTTGGAGCTGTAGCCAATCCGAATGGAAGAGCCACAAACTGGTAATGCCTGTCTAGGAAGGCAAACCTTAGGTACCGATAATGATCTTTGTGAATCGGTATGTGAAGGTAAGTATCTTTTAAATCTACAGTGGTCATGTACTGACCCTCTTGGATCATAGGTAAAATTGTCTGAATAGTCTCCATCCTGAACGATGGAACTCTTAGGAATTTGTTTAGGATCTTTAAGTCCAGGATTGGTCTGAAAGTTCCCTCTTTTTTGGGAACCACAAACAGATTTGAGTAAAACCCCTGTCCCTGTTCCGATCGTGGAACTGGATGGATTACTCCCATTAACAAGAGCTCTTGTACGCAGCGTAGAAACGCCTCTTTCTTTGTCTGGATTGTTGACAATCTTGACAGATGAAATCTCTCTCTTGGAGGAGAGTATTTGAAGTCCAGAAGGTATCCCTGAGATATTATCTCTAGCGCCCAGGGATCCTGAACATCTCTTGCCCAAGCCTGGGCGAAGAGAGAAAGTCTGCCCCCCACTAGATCCGATCCCGGATCGGGGGCCCTCAATTCATGCTGTCTTAGGGGCAGCAGCAGGTTTCCTAGTCTGCTTGCCCGTGTTTCAGGACTGGTTAGGTTTCCAGCCTTGTCTGTAGCGAGCAACAGCTCCTTCCTGTTTTGGTGCAGAGGAAGTTGATGCTGCTCCAGCTTTGAAATTACGAAAGGAACGAAAATTAGACTGTCTAGTCTTGGCTTTGGCTTTGTCCTGAGGCAGGGCATGGCCTTTACCTCCTGTAATGTCAGCGATAATCTCTTTCAACCCGGGCCCGAATAAGGTCTGCCCTTTGAAAGGTATATTAAGCAATTTAGACTTAGAAGTAACATCAGCTGACCAGGATTTTAGCCACAGCGCCCTGCGTGCCTGAATGGCGAATCCTGAATTCTTCGCCGTAAGTTTAGTAAGATGTACTACGGCCTCCGAAATGAATGAATTAGCTAGTTTAAGGACTCTAAGCCTGTCCGTAATGTCGTCCAGAGTAGCTGAACCAATGTTCTCTTCCAGAGACTCAATCCAGAATGCCGCTGCAGCCGTGATCGGCGCAATGCATGCAAGGGGTTGCAATATAAAACCTTGTTGAACAAACATTTTCTTAAGGTAACCCTCTAACTTTTTATCCATTGGATCTGAAAAAGCACAGCTATCCTCCACCGGGATAGTGGTACGCTTAGCTAAGGTAGAAACTGCTCCCTCCACCTTAGGGACCGTTTGCCATAAGTCCCTTGTGGTGGCGTCTATTGGAAACATTTTTCTAAATATCGGAGGGGGTGAGAACGGCACACCGGGTCTATCCCACTCCTTAGTAACAATTTCAGTAAGTCTCTTAGGTATAGGAAAAACCTCAGTACTCGTCGGTACCGCAAAATATTTATCCAACCTACACATTTTCTCTGGTATTGCAACTGTGTTACAATCATTCAGAGCCGCTAACACCTCCCCTAGTAATACACGGAGGTTTTCCAGTTTAAATTTAAAATTTGAAATATCTGAATCCAGTCTGTTTGGATCAGAACCGTCACCCACAGAATGAAGTTCTCCGTCCTCATGTTCTGCCACCTGTGACGCAGTGTCTGACATGGCCCTAATATTATCAGCGCACTCTGTTCTCACCCCAGAGTGATCACGCTTACCTCTTAGTTCTGGTAATTTAGCCAAAACCTCAGTCATAACAGTAGCCATATCCTGTAATGTGATTTGTAATGGCCGCCCAGATGTACTCGGCGCTACAATATCACGCACCTCCCTCTGAGCAGGAGATGTAGGTACTGACACGTGAGGCGAGTTAGTCGGCATAACTCTCCCCTCGTTGTTTGGTGAAATTTGTTCAATTTGTACAGATTGACTTTTATTTAAAGTAGCATCAATACAGTTAGTACATAAATTTCTATTGGGCTCCACTTTGGCATTGCAACAAATGACACAGGTATCATCCTCTGAATCAGACATGTTTAACACACTCTATATTCTGCAATCCCGCATTCTCATGGCCTTGCTGCCATTTCCTTTATGCTAGACAAGTTTAGCAATTACGGTGAGGATCTTAAGATATTTTTGCTCAATACACTTGACTTCCTGCTGTCACATAATTTTTTCTTGTTCGATGGAACCTTCTATCTCCAAAGACGTGGCACAGCTATGGGGGCTAAATTTGCCCCTGCCTATGCCAACCTGTTTATGGGTTGGTGGGAGATGTGCCACGTCTTTGGAGATGGTAACCCATTCCTAAAGGACATTAAGATGTACAAGAGATACATCGATGACCTCCTGTTCGTTTGGATGGGAGGTCATCATAAGATTGAGGCCTTTATACAATATTTAAATCAGAATGAAGTTAATCTCCAATTTACTCATGAGTGTGATCACCATTCTATACCATATTTGGACATTCTCCTTATTGGAGATACTGATGATCACAGAGTAAAGACAACTTTATATCGGAAGCCCATTACCAGCAATGCTGTGTTACATGGCCGAAGCAATCACCCAAAACATACAGGGTTTGGTGTTGCAAAGGGACAATTCATCCGTGTAAAACGCAACTGCACGGATGAAATAGATTTTGAGAAAGAAAGCCAGCTCCTAATGAATAATTTTCTGGAGAGAGGCTACAAGAAAAAAGTGCTTGAGAGAGCCCTTTTGGAAGTACGCCGTATGGACAGGAGGCACCTTCTGGGAGATCCGGGCACTAAAAAGAAAAAGGAGAATGGTTTTAGTTCTTTAAAGCCTACTTTTACTACTGCTTACAGTGCCCAATTTAACGATATATGTAAGATTGTGGGGAAACATCTCCCAATACTTACAGCTGAAGACAGCCTCAAAGATTATGTATCCCAAGGCTGCAATTTCGTATCTAGAAGAGGTTGCTCCTTAGGGAATATATTATCCCCTAGTCTGTTACGGAAGTCTCCAACAAGGGTTAATAGTTGGCTGGAAGTCAAGGGTCACTATAAGTGTCATTTCAGTAATTGTATAGCATGTGGCTACACACTAGTTACGAAACATTTTCAATCATATGTTACACAAAAGGTGTTCGACCTAGACTCCTATACTAACTGCCGCTCAACTTTTGTAATATATCTGGTTGGGTGCACCCAATGTAAGAGACAATATGTAGGGTGCACCACCAGAGAGGGCAGAAGTAGGATCAGGGAACACCTGAATAACATAGAGAATGGTAATGAGTGTTCAGATTTAGCCAGACACTTTATCTTTGTTCATGATAAAGTGGTTACTACTCTGAAATGGCAAGTGATTGATCATATCAAAACTCCACTACGTGGAGGAGATCGATTGGGCAAACTATTGTTCAAAGAAGCCTTTTGGATCTTTAAGTTACAAACTAGAAGACCAAAGGGCTTCAATATTGATGGTGATGTCATCAATTTCTGGAACCGATAAGGTTAACTTTGGCTCTAACCAGCTTATAGTTTAGTACCTTCCTACTATAATTCAATACTTTGAGAGTCTATACTAAGAGGAGATTATAGCACCTTAAACCAATAAAGTGAAGGTTGGGGACTGTCATTAATATTGATTGGGATTAAAATAATAAATATGAGTAGCCCAACATTTAGGATCCGTGAGCATTGTTATATCACATACTAACTGTATGTTGATTACGGCTTAGAGATTGGAGGATTGATATCTCCTTTTCTCTTTTAAATAGGTTAAACTAATCACTGATAGGATTATGGAAATATCTCTTTATATTTCAAGGTAGCACATTTAGCAAAGATATTGATGTTATATTGGTCAGTAAAACTACTATAACAATATCTACATTAACTGCCTATTCAGGCATTTTATATAAGTTTTCCCACTGCTTAGTAATCTAATATATTAAGAACTCTTTAATATTAAGGGATCAACTCTTATTTATATTTACGTCTTATACTAAATGGTGAATTTTTGATTATATAGTATTTCTAAATTTGCTACTAATTTTTCTTATAATTTTCATGAATAATTGAAACGTTCCAGCTTACATCCAAAATTAATAGAGAATATGTGACTTTATATTTCAGCTGAGTCACAAGTGTATAAATCCATATATTGTATAAAACATGCTATGTGAGGATTTGCTATGTCCCTTTAAATAGGCATCTACGGGGTTTCTGGTACCTGGGGGCTCAGGTGTATTTAAGAGGCACGATTATGCTAACTCTTCAGTCCATGAATAAGGCAGAGGGCTGCCGAAACGCGTAGGACGTATTTCTACACCCCTGATGCAAGGGCAAAATGCTTTTTATGCAATTTTATGTTTTTCTCCAATAAAGTCAAGTTTTATTATCAACGCTTGGAGGTCTCGCTGGTTCTTTCATATTAAGAATGTTTAACACACTAGCAAATAAACTTGCAACTTGGAAATACAATTCAATTAGAATAATATTAAAACGTACTGTGCCTTTAAGAAGCACAGAAGATCTATGACAGGTGAAAATTAATAAATTGAAACAGTTATAGCCTCAATCCTTGTAAACAACACAACTTTAGCAAAGGTTTAATCCCATTAGCAAAGATAACAAATTCTGAAAGCAGGAAACAAATTACAGAATAAACGTTTTTTATCTCAGTCAAACTATAATTCTCACAGCTCTGCTGAGAGAAATTACCTCCCTCAAAATAAGTTTTGAAGACCCCTGAGCTCTGTAGAGATGAACCGGATCATGCAGGGAATACAATGAGTTGCTGACTGAAATATTTGATGCAGTAAAAGCGCCAAAAAAACGGCCCCTCCCCCTCACACACAGCAGTGAGGGAGAACAGAAACTGTCAGAAAACAGATTAAGCAACTGCCAAGTGGAAAAATAGTGCCCAAACATTTATTCACTCAGTACCTCAGTAAATGAAAACGATTTTACATTCCAGCAAAAACGTTAAACATAATCTCTAGTTATTAAACAGCTTTATGTATTTCTTACAGTGTAATTCTAGTGAAGTACCATTCCCCAGAATACTGAAGTGTAAAGTATACATACATGACATTATATCGGTATGGCAGGATTTTCTCATCAATTCCATTGTCAGAAAATAAAAACTGCTACATACCTCTATGCAGATTCATCTGCCCGCTGTCCCCTGATCTGAAGTTTACCTCTCCTCAGATGGCCGAGAAACAGCAATATGATCTTAACTACTCCGGCTAAAATCATAACAAAAACTCTGGTAGATTCTTCTTCAAACTCTGCCAGAGAGATAATAACACACTCCGGTGCTATTTTAAAATAACAAACTTTTGATTGAAGATATAAAACTAAGTATAATCACCATAGTCCTCTCACACATCCTATCTAGTCGTTGGGTGCAAGAGAATGACTGGGAGTGACGTAGAGGGGAGGAGCTATATGCAGCTCTGCTGGGTGAATCCTCTTGCACTTCCTGTTGGGGAGGAGTAATATCCCAGAAGTAATGATGACCCGTGGACTGATCACACTTAACAGAAGAAATCTGCATAATCCCCATTCCACTGTTTGAGCATGCATAGTTGCAGTGTTCTGAGGTGTAGGCGGGCAAAAGGAACTATGTCCATTGCCGCTACCATGAGTCCGATTACCTCCATACACTGAGCCACAGATGGCCAAGGAATGGAATGAAGAGTTCAGCAAGTGGTTAAGAGTTTTGATTTTCTGACCTCCGTCAGAAATATTTTCATTTCTACAGAATCTATCAGAGTCCCTAGAAAGGAAACTCTTGTAATAGGGAAGAGAGAACTCTTTTTTTATGTTCACCTTCCACCCGTGAGATCTCAGAAAAGTCAACACAATGTCCGTGTGAGACTTGGCTAGCTGAAAAGTCAACACCTGGATTAAGATGTCGTCTAGATAAGGCGCCACTGCTATGCCTCGAAGTCGTAGAACTGCCAGAAGAGACCCTAGCACCTTTTTGAAAATTCTTGGAGCCATGGCTAACCCGAAGGGAAGAGCCACAAACTGGTAATGCCTGTCTAGAAAGGCAAATCTGAGAAATTGATGATGATTTCTGTGAATAGGGATGTGTAGATACGCATCCTTTAAGTCCACGGTAGTCATATATTGACCTTCCTGGATCAGAGGCAGAATAGTCCGAATGGTTTCCATCTTGAATGATGGAACTTTGAGGAACTTGTTTAGAATTTTGAGATCCAAGATTGGTCTGAAAGTTCTCTCTTTTTTGGGAACCACAAACAGGTTTGAGTAGAACCCTAGCCCCTGTCCTCTTTTGGGATTGGGAGGATCACCCCCATGGTAAGAAGATCTTCTACACAGCATAAGAACGCCTCTCTCTTTGTCTGGTTTACAGACAATCAAGAAATATGAAATCTCCCCCTTAGAAGGGAGTCTTTGAATTCCAGAAGATATCCCTGGGACACAATTTCTAAAGCCCAGGGATCCTGAACATCGCTTGCCCAAGCCTGAGCGAAGAGAGAGAGTCTGCCCCCTACTAGATCCGGTCCCGGATCGGGGGCTACCCCTTCATGCTGTCTTAGAGGCAGCTGCAGGCTTTTTGGCCTGTTTACCCTTGTTACAAGCCTGGTTAGGTCTCCAGACTGACTTGGGTTGGGCAAAATTCCCCTCTTGCTTTGTAGCAGAGGAAGCTGAAACGGAACCACTCTTGAAGTTCCGAAAGGAACGAAAATTATTTTGTTTGATCTTCATCTTATTTGATCTATCCTGAAGAAGGGCATGACCTTTCCCTCCAGTGATGTCTGAAATAATCTCTTTTAGTTCAGGTCCGAATAGGGTCTTTCCTTTGAAAGGGATGTTCAAAAGTTTAGATTTAGATGACACATCAGCAGACCAGGACTTAAGCCATAACACCCTGCGTGCTAAAATGGCAAAACCTGAATTCTTTGCCACAAATTTAGCCAGTTGAAAAGCGGCATCTGTAATAAAAGAATTAGCCAACTTAAGGGCCTTGATTCTGTCCATAATCTCCTCTAATGGAGTCTCCATCTGAAGAGCCTCTTCTAGAGCCTCAAACCAGAAAGCAGCTGCAGTAGTTACAGGAACAAAGAACGCAATAGGTTGGAGAGAAAAACCCTGATGAACAAAAATTTTCTTCAGGAGACCCTCTAATTTTTTATCCATAGGATCTTTGAAAGCACAACTGTCTTCGATAGGTATAGTTGTATGCTTAGACAGAGTAGAAATAGCTCCCTCCACCTTAGGAACTGTCTGCCACGAGTCCCGCATGGTGTCAGATATGGGAAACATTTTCTTAAAAACAGGAGGGGGAGAGAACGGAATACCTGGTCTATCCCACTCCTTAGTAATAATATTCAATCCTCTTAGCGACTGCAAAAACATCAGTGTAAACAGGAACCTCTAAGTATTTATCCATTTTACACAATTTCTCTGGAACCACTATAGGGTCACAATCATCTAGAGTCGCTAATACCTCCCTGATCAATAAGCGGAGGTGTTCAAGCTTAAATTTAAAGGCCGTCATATCAGAATCTGTCAAAGGAGGCGTCTTTCCTGAATCAGAAATTTCTCCCTCAGATAACAAATCCCTCACCCCTACTTCAGAGCATTGTGAGGGCATATCAGATACGGCTACTAAAGCGTCAGACGGCTCAGCATTTTTTCTAAACCCACAGCTGTTCTGCTTTCCTTGTAAACCAGGCAGTTTAGATAAAACCTATGTGAGGGTTGTATTCATAACTGTGGCCATGTCTTGTAAAGTAAAAGAATTTGACGCACTAGAGGTACTTGGCGAAACTTGTGCGGGCGTTACTGGTTGTGACACTTGGGGAGAGCTAGTTGGCGAACCCTCCTTTACTTCTGACTGAGAATCATCTATTGCTCTATTTTTAAGTGCTAATATATGTTCTTTATAGTTTATAGACATATCAGTACAATTGGGACACATTCTAAGAGGGGGTTCCACAATGGCTTCCAAACATATTAAGCAAGGATTTTCCTTGGTGTCAGACATGTTAAACAGGCTAGTAATGTAACAAGCAAGCTTGGAAAACACTGTAATCAAAGTAAAAAACACTTAGAAATAAAACGGTACTGTGCCTTTAAGAGAAAAAAGCTGCACCAGTTCTGCAAAACAGTGTAAAAAAGCAGTAAACTTAACTAAATTTTTACAGTAGCACTATAAAGACTTAGTAACTTTGCACAGCTATGCAAATAAACAATTAACCCCCTAATGGCAAAAACGGATTGAAAAAATGTTAAACCCAGTAAAAAAGACTTTAAGCACCTTGCCACTGCTCTGCTGTGGCTCCTACCTGCCCATCAGAACAATTTGTGGGGAAAAAACTCCTTTAACAGCCCTCAAACACAGCAGGAAACTCAGAAGAAGCAGTGATATGTCTCAGAGGAAAGGAAACTGCGCAACTGAGGCGCGAAAATAGGCCCCTCCCACCTCACTCGATGTTTTGAGGCCTATCAGAGAAACACCAGAGTGTCTCTTAATTAACCATGTGGGTTACAAAACTCAAAACCAAGCCACAATGACCCCTTTAGTCCCTTCAAAAAACATAAATGCATCAATAAACAAATGTTTTTTCCTAACAGTGTCACCAGCCCTTTAGTCCCTTCAGAAAACGTTATAATTGCATCAATAAACAAAACGTTTTTTCTTAACAGTGTCACCAGTAACTAATGAGCCCTTCAAGCAAGTTGAAATTTCTATTAAAATGTCTGAATACAGCTTACCCTTCCCTCATGGGGATATTGCCAGCCTTTTCTAGAATTAACACAGTCTGTCTAGAAAAATATAGACTGAACATACCTCATATGCAGCTTAGCCTGCAAACTGTTCTCCCAACTGAAGTTTTCCAGTACTCTTCAGGCCTTGTGAGAACAGCAGTGGATCTTAGTTACAAAGTGCTAAGATCATCATCCTCCTTGCAGAAATCTTCATCCCTTTTCTGCAGAGAGTAAATAGTACACACCAGTACCATTTTAAATAATAAACTTTTGCTTGAGAAATAAAAAACTAACATTTTAGTCACCACATAGATCTTTGCCCTTCCTAGCAGTTAAGCAGGCAGAGAGAGAGAGAATGACTAGGGGGTGGAGCTAAGGGGGGGAGCTATATAGACAGCTCTGCTGTGGGTGCTCTCTCTGCCACTTCCTGTAGGGAAGGAGAATATCCCACAAGTAAGGATGAATCCGTGGACTCGATACATCTTACAAGAGAAACAAAGCACAATTTTTTTTACACAAAAGAGGTGTT
Source organism: Bombina bombina (assembly GCF_027579735.1). Lineage (NCBI taxonomy): Eukaryota > Metazoa > Chordata > Amphibia > Anura > Bombinatoridae > Bombina > Bombina bombina. The sequence continues at coordinate 51,270 of NW_026513110.1, forward strand.
TAAAGGGATACTAAATCCAAAAAATTACTTTGATTCAGGTAGAGCATGCAATTTTAAGCAACTTTCTAATTTACTCAGATTATGATTTTTTCTTTGTTCTCTTGCTATCTTTATTTAAAAAGCAAGAATGTTAAGCTTAGGAGCCAGCCCATTTTTGGTTCAGTACCTGGGTTACACTTGCTTATTGGTTGGCTAAATGTAGTCACCAATAAGCAAGCACTATCCAGTTTGCTGAACCTATTATGGGCCGGCTCCTAAGCTTTTGATAATAGGAGTAAATTAGAAAGTTGCTTCAAATTGCCATTGCTTGTTCTATCTGAATCTTGAAAGAAAAAAAATTGGTTTAGTATCCCTTTAATGTTCCTGAAAAAGCAGGTGTACAGGACTAAGGACACAAGGTCCCAATTTAGTACTGACTACCTTATTCAAGAAAGCTTGCACAACCATTTCCACAGCCTTGTTAAAGGGAAATGAAACACAATTTTTATTCTTTAAGGAATGATTCTGTCAGGGTGCCAGGAATCAGACTGAGACGAGAAGTGCAAAAATAATCACACCTTTATTAATAGCAAAAAATAATAAAAAGTCCACAAGTCAAATAACAAGCCAGGAGTCAAAACAAGAGCTGGTAGTCAGACGAGTCGAGTCAGGAGTCAAAGCGAATAGTCAGACGAGCCGGAATCAGGAACAAGGAAAACAGCACAGTCAGGAACAAGACAGGGATCAGGAACCAGGAAGGACGTCAGGCAGCCAGGTAATACACAGGAACTCTCACAAACAGGTCTGAGACAACGCAAAGGCAAAGCATACTGAACAGAAGCCCTTTAAATAATAAGTGATGACATCACAATTCTAAGACTGCATCCTGTCTCACATGGATGATGCACACTAGTCTGGCCATAAAAGGAAGTGTAGGAAATGAGCAGCATCCCCCACAATGCACCATAGTCAGGAAGAGAGGTGAGTAAAATGTCTGCCAGCAGCACATGGCAAACAACAGGGAAAAAACCCTGACAGATTCAGAGTATGTGATTATAAACAACTTTCCGATTTACTTCTATTGCCTAATTGGTTTTGTTCTTTTTGTATCCGTTGTTTAAAAGGATACTAAGGTAGGCTCAGAAGCTGCAGATTGGTGGCTGCACATATATGCCTCATGTTATTGGCTCAATGTGTTTATTTCACTCCCAGTAGTACTGCTGCTTCTTCAACAAGATAATGAAGCAAATTTGATAATAGAAGTAAAGTGAAACGTTGTTTAACATTATATTCTGTATGTAAATCATGAAATAACATTGTTGGGTTTCATGTCCATTTAATTAACTTGCTTTTAATTTGGCGATACCATGCAATTGATCTACTGTTATAGGAGATTATTACTGTTTCTTCATTAGCATGTCACATAAGACTCACTGAAAATGTCTGCAGTTGTGACTTGTTTGTCTGTACATACATAATACTGGATGGAGCGGACACATTACTCTAAAGGAATATGAAACACACATGTTTTCTTTCATGATTCAGATAGAGCATGTGATTTTAAACAACGTTCTAATTTCCTACTTTTAACTATTCTTCTTTGTTCTATTAGTATCTTTTTTTCACAATGGGCTAGATTTATCATACTACTGGAGTACAGGGGAGTACATCCTCCCATCTGTCTGGCCGTTATTGTCTCTGGCAGACAGCAATCCACTGCCCGCATTTATTATTGCCCACATGCGCTCATGTGCTACCCTGCCCGTGCAATCTCCTCGGTTGGAAAAGTCTAGGTGGATTGACATCCTCCACATAACAGGTGGAAAATAGGGCTGAGAAGCAGTTTATGAAGGGTTGATGACTGCTGCTTCTTAATTCTTGACTGCAGGCTCGCTCATGCAAACCTACAGCCAATGGGGCTGAGACCCTTTGATAAATATTTGCCTATATGGCAGCAGTTCTGCAAAAATGTTACCCATTTGCAAGAGCACTTTATGGCAGCACTATCTCCTGCCAAGTAGTAGTCCAAATGTCTACCTAGGTATCTCTTCAAAACAGAATATCATGGAATCTAAGCAAATTTGATAATAGAAGTAAATTGGAATCTTTTTTATAAGTGTATGTTCTGTCTGAATCACAAAATACATTTTTGGGGTTTCACATCCCTTTAGAGTGCACCTGGAGAAACAAGTTAATATATAGTAGTGCGTGTGAGCAGATTCTAGTCAAAAGCTTATTACACAATTCATCTTCAGAAATTAGCGTAGAATTTATTGGAAAATGTTGTCGAAAATAGTTTGATAAACCATTTAAATGACGTAGAATTCAGAGGAGAGATGTCAGGTTCTTGATACTTTTATGTTCTTACTACAAACACGAGAACTGCCGTAATTACAGTGTATATCATAAAATTCATTCAGCTATGAGATGCCGGGCTTGCCTGGAGTTGCAGGGGAGTGTGCCGAGTGCAGAATATCATGCGAGCAAAGCAAATTTGATAATAAAAGTAAACTGGAAATAATTTTTTTTTTTTTTTTTTTTTAAAGATGGTGTGCTCTGTCTGAATCACAAAAGAAAATGTTTGGGTTTCGTATCCCTTTAATGTGAACACTAACAGTTTCAGCACAGTTTTAATTTAATGTCATTATTCCTAATGTATCTAGTGTATGATTATGAAGAAACTGGAAACAAAATAAAACAAAAACAGATGACTATAAAGGAAACCATAACTAAACCTACATTTTACAACAGTTTAATCTATAAAAAGTGTTTGTTTTAGTATGAAAAATTTTAAATATTCATAATATGGTTTGAAAACAAAGGCAATAGACCTCGTACTGGAAATAGTACAAAAAAGTATACATGCATAGTTTTTAAAGGGACATGAAGGTCTATATTAAACTTTAATGATTCGGGCAGAGCTTACAAATTTTAAGGGACAGGCAACACCAGAATTTTTGTTGTTTAAAAAGAAAGATAATCCCATTATAACACAGTTATAATAATACACATTTTACCTCTGTAATTACCTTGTATCTAAGCTTCTGCTGACTGCCCCCGTATTTCAGTTATTTTGACAGACTTGCATTTTAGCCAATCAGTGCTCACTCCTAGGTCACTTCATGTGCATGAGCTCAATGTTATCTATATGAAACACAAGAACTAATGCCCTCTAGTGGTCAAAATGCATTCAAATTAGAGGCAGTCTTCAAGGTCTGAGAAATTAGCATATGAACCTCCTAGGTTTAGCTTTCAACTAAGAATACCAAGTGAACAAAGCAAAATTGGTGATAAAAGTAAATAGGGAAGTTCTTTAAAATTGCATGCCCTATTTAAATCATGAAAGATTTTTTTTTTATTCGACTGTCCCTTTAAGAAACTATTCAATTTACTTCTATGGTCAAATTTACTTCATTCTCTTGGTATTCTTGGCTGAAAACATACCTGTAAAACAGATAATAAAAGTAAATTGCATAAGATTGTATGCTCTGTTTAAATCATAAAAGTTTAATTCTGACATTCAGGTTTCTTTCATATCTGTAATCTTTCATTTAAATAAATAATAAGCAGGATTTTGAAAACATATAACCGATTAACAATGAACCATTAAATCCAGATTCCTTTGCTTAGTCATTGAATTTCCTCTAGCTAAAACTGAATTAAGGCGTTATTCAAAACATAATCATTTTTTTAGATGCAATTGTTTATTCCAGCTTGCAGAAACCACAACAAACTTTTTTCATTAACTAAACACAAACTCGTTGAAAAAAAATCCTGTTTAAATTTCTGATGAAAAAAATAAAATCCTGTTCTGTAAAGTGGCTACACTATTAAAAAAAATGTTTACTTATTACATATTCGACGAGGCTGGGATCAGAGAATGACTGCACTCCAATTACGGTAAAAGTGCTATGTTTTCCTGGTTCATTAGGAGGTGCCAAGACTCTAAAACCTCCATTAAAAACAGAATTTATGTTTACCTGATAAATTACTTTCTCCAACGGTGTGTCCGGTCCACGGCGTCATCCTTACTTGTGGGATATTCTCTTCCCCAACAGGAAATGGCAAAGAGCCCAGCAAAGCTGGTCACATGATCCCTCCTAGGCTCCGCCTACCCCAGTCATTCGACCGACGTTAAGGAGGAATATTTGCATAGGAGAAACCATATGGTACCGTGGTGACTGTAGTTAAAGAAAATAAATTATCAGACCTGATTAAAAAAACCAGGGCGGGCCGTGGACCGGACACACCGTTGGAGAAAGTAATTTATCAGGTAAACATAAATTCTGTTTTCTCCAACATAGGTGTGTCCGGTCCACGGCGTCATCCTTACTTGTGGGAACCAATACCAAAGCTTTAGGACACGGATGAAGGGAGGGAGCAAATCAGGTCACCTAAATGGAAGGCACCACGGTTTGCAAAACCTTTCTCCCAAAAATAGCCTCAGAAGAAGCAAAAGTATCAAACTTGTAAAATTTGGTAAAAGTGTGCAGTGAAGACCAAGTCGCTGCCCTACATATCTGATCAACAGAAGCCTCGTTCTTGAAGGCCCATGTGGAAGCCACAGCCCTAGTGGAATGAGCTGTGATTCTTTCGGGAGGCTGCCGTCCGGCAGTCTCGTAAGCCAATCTGATGATGCTTTTAATCCAAAAAGAGAGAGAGGTAGAAGTTGCTTTTTGACCTCTCCTTTTACCGGAATAAACAACAAACAAGGAAGATGTTTGTCTAAAATCCTTTGTAGCTTCTAAATAGAATTTTAGAGCGCGAACAACATCCAAATTGTGCAACAAACGTTCCTTCTTTGAAACTGGTTTCGGACACAGAGAAGGTACGATAATCTCCTGGTTAATGTTTTTGTTAGAAACAACTTTTGGAAGAAAACCAGGTTTAGTACGTAAAACCACCTTATCTGCATGGAACACCAGATAAGGAGGAGAACACTGCAGAGCAGATAATTCTGAAACTCTTCTAGCAGAAGAAATTGCAACTAAAAACAAAACTTTCCAAGATAATAACTTAATATCAACGGAATGTAAGGGTTCAAACGGAACCCCCTGAAGAACTGAAAGAACTAAATTGAGACTCCAAGGAGGAGTCAAAGGTTTGTAAACAGGCTTAATTCTAACCAGAGCCTGAACAAAGGCTTGAACATCTGGCACAGCTGCCAGCTTTTTGTGAAGTAACACAGACAAGGCAGAAATCTGTCCCTTCAGGGAACTTGCAGATAATCCTTTTTCCAATCCTTCTTGAAGGAAGGATAGAATCTTAGGAATCTTAACCTTGTCCCAAGGGAATCCTTTAGATTCACACCAACAGATATATTTTTTCCAAATTTTGTGGTAAATCTTTCTAGTTACAGGCTTTCTGGCCTGAACAAGAGTATCGATAACAGAATCTGAGAACCCTCGCTTCGATAAGATCAAGCGTTCAATCTCCAAGCAGTCAGCTGGAGTGAAACCAGGTTCGGATGTTCGAACGGACCCTGAACAAGAAGGTCTCGTCTCAAAGGTAGCTTCCAAGGTGGAGCCGATGACATATTCACCAGATCTGCATACCAAGTCCTGCGTGGCCACGCAGGAGCTATCAAGATCACCGACGCCCTCTCCTGATTGATCCTGGCTACCAGCCTGGGGATGAGAGGAAACGGCGGGAACACATAAGCTAGTTTGAAGGTCCAAGGTGCTACTAGTGCATCCACTAGAGCCGCCTTGGGATCCCTGGATCTGGACCCGTAGCAAGGAACTTTGAAGTTCTGACGAGAGGCCATCAGATCCATGTCTGGAATGCCCCACAGCTGAGTGACTTGGGCAAAGATTTCCGGATGGAGTTCCCACTCCCCCGGATGCAATGTCTGACGACTCAGAAAATCCGCTTCCCAATTTTCCACTCCTGGGATGTGGATAGCGGACAGGTGGCAGGAGTGAGACTCCGCCCATAGAATGATTTTGGTCACTTCTTCCATCGCTAGGGAACTCCTTGTTCCCCCCTGATGGTTGATGTACGCAACAGTTGTCATGTTGTCTGATTGAAACCGTATGAACTTGGCCCTCGCTAGCTGAGGCCAAGCCTTGAGAGCATTGAATATCGCTCTCAGTTCCAGAATATTTATCGGTAGAAGAGATTCTTCCCGAGACCAAAGACCCTGAGCTTTCAGGGATCCCCAGACCGCGCCCCAGCCCATCAGACTGGCGTCGGTCGTGACAATGACCCACTCTGGTCTGCGGAATGTCATCCCTTGTGACAGGTTGTCCAGGGACAGCCACCAACGGAGTGAGTCTCTGGTCCTCTGATTTACTTGTATCTTCGGAGACAAGTCTGTATAATCCCCATTCCACTGACTGAGCATGCACAGTTGTAATGGTCTTAGATGAATGCGCGCAAAAGGAACTATGTCCATTGCCGCTACCATCAACCCGATCACTTCCATGCACTGAGCTATGGAAGGAAGAGGAACGGAATGAAGTATCCGACAAGAGTCTAGAAGCTTTGTTTTTCTGGCCTCTGTCAGAAATATCCTCATTTCTAAGGAGTCTATTATTGTTCCCAAGAAGGGAACCCTTGTTGACGGAGATAGAGAACTCTTTTCCACGTTCACTTTCCATCCGTGAGATCTGAGAAAGGCCAGGACTATGTCCGTGTGAGCCTTTGCTTGAGGAAGGGACGACGCTTGAATCAGAATGTCGTCCAAATAAGGTACTACAGCAATGCCCCTTGGTCTTAGCACAGCTAGAAGGGACCCTAGTACCTTTGTGAAAATCCTTGCAGCAGTGGCTAATCCGAAAGGAAGCGCCACGAACTGGTAATGCTTGTCCAGGAATGCGAACCTTAGGAACCGATGATGTTCCTTGTGGATAGGAATATGTAGATACGCATCCTTTAAATCCACCGTGGTCATGAATTGACCTTCCTGGATGGAAGGAAGAATAGTTCGAATGGTTTCCATCTTGAACGATGGAACCTTGAGAAACTTGTTTAAGATCTTGAGATCTAAGATTGGTCTGAACGTTCCCTCTTTTTTGGGAACTATGAACAGATTGGAGTAGAACCCCATCCCTTGTTCTCTTAATGGAACAGGATGAATCACTCCCATTTTTAACAGGTCTTCTACACAATGTAAGAATGCCTGTCTTTTTATGTGGTCTGAAGACAACTGAGACATGTGGAACCTCCCCCTTGGGGGAAGCCCCTTGAATTCCAGAAGATAACCTTGGGAGACTATTTCTAGCGCCCAAGGATCCAGAACATCTCTTGCCCAAGCCTGAGCGAAGAGAGAGAGTCTGCCCCCCACCAGATCCGGTCCCGGATCGGGGGCCAACATTTCATGCTGTCTTGGTAGCAGTGGCAGGTTTCTTGGCCTGCTTTCCCTTGTTCCAGCCTTGCATTGGTCTCCAAGCTGGCTTGGCTTGAGAAGTATTACCCTCTTGCTTAGAGGACGTAGCACTTTGGGCTGGTCCGTTTCTACGAAAGGGACGAAAATTAGGTTTATTTTTTGCCTTGAAAGGCCGATCCTGAGGAAGGGCGTGGCCCTTACCCCCAGTGATATCAGAGATAATCTCTTTCAAGTCAGGGCCAAACAGCGTTTTCCCCTTGAAAGGAATGTTAAGTAGCTTGTTCTTGGAAGACGCATCAGCCGACCAAGATTTCAACCAAAGCGCTCTGCGCGCCACAATAGCAAACCCAGAATTCTTAGCCGCTAACCTAGCCAATTGCAAAGTGGCGTCTAGGGTAAAAGAATTAGCCAATTTGAGAGCATTGATTCTGTCCATAATCTCCTCATAAGGAGGAGAATCACTATCGACCGCCTTTATCAGCTCATCGAACCAGAAACATGCGGCTGTAGCGACAGGGACAACGCATGAAATCGGTTGTAGAAGGTAACCCTGCTGAACAAACATCTTTTTAAGCAAACCTTCTAATTTTTTATCCATAGGATCTTTGAAAGCACAACTATCCTCTATGGGTATAGTGGTGCGTTTGTTTAAAGTGGAAACCGCTCCCTCGACCTTGGGGACTGTCTGCCATAAGTCCTTTCTGGGGTCGACCATAGGAAACAATTTTTTAAATATGGGGGAGGGACGAAAGGAATACCGGGCCTTTCCCATTCTTTATTAACAATGTCCGCCACCCGCTTGGGTATAGGAAAAGCTTCTGGGAGCCCCGGCACCTCTAGGAACTTGTCCATTTTACATAGTTTCTCTGGGATGACCAACTTGTCACAATCATCCAGAGTGGATAATACCTCCTTAAGCAGAATGCGGAGATGTTCCAACTTAAATTTAAATGTAATCACATCAGGTTCAGCATGTTGAGAAATGTTCCCTGAATCAGTAATTTCTCCCTCAGACAAAACCTCCCTGGCCCCATGAGACTGGGTTAGGGGCCCTTCAGAAACATTATTATCAGCGTCGTCATGCTCTTCAGTATCTAAAACAGAGCAGTCGCGCTTACGCTGATAAGTGTTCATTTTGGCTAAAATGTTTTTGACAGAATTATCCATTACAGCCGTTAATTGTTGCATAGTAAGGAGTATTGGCGCGCTAGATGTACTAGGGGCCTCCTGAGTGGGCAAGACTCGTGTAGACGAAGGAGGGAATGATGCAGTACCATGCTTACTCCCCTCACTTGAGGAATCATCTTGGGCATCATTGTCATTGTCACATAAATCACATTTATTTAAATGAATAGGAATTCTGGCTTCCCCACATTCAGAACACAGTCTATCTGGTAGTTCAGACATGTTAAACAGGCATAAACTTGATAACAAAGTACAAAAAACGTTTTAAAATAAAACCGTTACTGTCACTTTAAATTTTAAACTGAACACACTTTATTACTGCAATTGCGAAAAAACATGAAGGAATTGTTCAAAATTCACCAAATTTTCACCACAGTGTCTTAAAGCCTTAAAAGTATTGCACACCAAATTTGGAAGCTTTAACCCTTAAAATAACGGAACCGGAGCCGTTTTGAACTTTAACCCCTTTACAGTCCCTGGTATCTGCTTTGCTGAGACCCAACCAAGCCCAAAGGGGAATACGATACCAAATGACGCCTTCAGAAAGTCTTTTCTAAGTATCAGAGCTCCTCTCACATGCGACTGCATGCCATGCCTCTCAAAAACAAGTGCGCAACACCGGCGCGAAAATGAGGCTCTGCCTATGCTTTGGGAAAGCCCCTAAAGAATAAGGTGTCTAAAACAGTGCCTGCCGATATTATTATATCAAAATACCCAAATAAAATGATTCCTCAAGGCTAAATATGTGTTAATAATGAATCGATTTAGCCCAGAAAAAGTCTACAGTCTTAATAAGCCCTTGTGAAGCCCTTATTTACGATCGTAATAAACATGGCTTACCGGATCCCATAGGGAAAATGACAGCTTCCAGCATTACATCGTCTTGTTAGAATGTGTCATACCTCAAGCAGCAAGAGACTGCTCACTGTTCCCCCAACTGAAGTTAATTGCTCTCAACAGTCCTGTGTGGAACAGCCATGGATTTTAGTAACGGTTGCTAAAATCATTTTCCTCATACAAACAGAAATCTTCATCTCTTTTCTGTTTCTGAGTAAATAGTACATACCAGCACTATTTCAAAATAACAAACTCTTGATTGAATAATAAAAACTACAGTTAAACACTAAAAAACTCTAAGCCATCTCCGTGGAGATGTTGCCTGTACAACGGCAAAGAGAATGACTGGGGTAGGCGGAGCCTAGGAGGGATCATGTGACCAGCTTTGCTGGGCTCTTTGCCATTTCCTGTTGGGGAAGAGAATATCCCACAAGTAAGGATGACGCCGTGGACCGGACACACCTATGTTGGAGAAAGAAGTATATAAATAAGCGCACTTTGCAAGACAACAGAGATTCAGATTAGGGTGCCCACACTTCCCAAATTACAGATATTGCTTTGTTTCTAATTGCACAGTTGAGGCAGCTGCCATTTATCTTTGTCTTTTTTACTCGATCCTAAACAAGAATTGTATATGCTAGGATTCCAAAGCCATACTTTTATTCACTTTTTCTTAGTGTCGCATTTCATTTTTCTAGTGCACTGCAGGGATTTGTGTTTTAGTGGCATTGGTAAATTATTGTTTTATTAAGTCAGTGTAACATTTTGTTTTACTTAGTGAAGTCCCTTGTTCATTTTTTTTCAAAAATAAGTGAGGGGGTTTTAGTTTTTATATGGTGCTGGACGGTAGAATTTGTTTGCCGTAACATTGCAGCCATAAACAAGAAATTATTTTGGTATAAACTTGCTAATTGATTGATGAGCAATATGCAATAAAAACAAAATTTATTCTCATCTGATAAATTATTTTCTTTCTTGGTAGTGAGAGATCACGAAATCCTATTCTTACAAATGGGAATTACATCACCTGGCCACCAGGAGGAGGCAAAGACACCCTATCCAAAGCATTCAACTATCCCTCCTTCTTCCCCTTCCCTCCCAGAAGTTCATGTCCGAGGATAGGGAAAAGTAAGAAAGATACAAGGGGTAAGAGGTGCACAATGGATTTGCCACCAACCACAATAATACAGGGTGGGTTCGTCAACTCTCATTAGCAAGAAAGAAAATAATTTATCAGGTAAGAATACATTTGGTTTTCTTTCTAACGGTAGTGAAAGTCCATGAAATCCTATTCTTACAAATAGGAATCTATACCCAAGCTGAGGAGTCCAAAATAAGAAGGGCGAGATTCATAGGCAAGGCAGTTACCCAAATACTAGGCACAACCGCCTGAAGATAAAGTTCCGTCGAAAGAAGCCTCTGCAGAGGTCAAAATATTGAACTGAAAAATTTAGTGAACAGATGAAAAGAAGGCCAGATAGTAGCTTATCAGATCTGTTCTACAGAAACCTCATTCTTGAAAGCTCAAGATGTAGATACTAAATGGGTGGAAGAGCAAAAAGACGTGCCAGGGACTGAAGACCTGCCACCATGTAAGCCATCCGAATAAAAAACTTTAGCCAAAAAGGCAAGGAAGTAGCAGAAGGCTTTTGACCCTTGTGCTTACCAGAGAAAAGAACAAACAAGCTTTGAAATTTGTGAAAATCCTTAGAAGCATGAAGGCAAAACCTTTAATGTCCTGAACACATCTAGAGTGTAAAACAAACTTTCCTTAGAAGAACCGGGAGTCGGACATCAAGACGTCACAACAAGCCTCAAGAATCTAGAATTGTGAAAAAAGAAATGCAGGAGAACGGCTTCTCAGTTCATGACTTCAGAAGTGAGAAATGCAGAGAAGAAATTCCGGACTTAGGAATGCTGATAGGATGGAAACCAGGCCTTCTGAAATGTCTTAGACAGTTCCTACCAACACGGAAATTGAATTGAAACATAAGACACAGCGGACTTCTAACACCCTACTGGAATAAAATGCAGGTTGAATGTTGCATATTTCAATTTCAGAGTGAAATCTCAGATTCAAGATATATAAAAAAATGTCAACCAACTGCTCGATAGATTAAGCAACCACAGTTAGATATAGACACCACTTCCATCTGGTAAGGATAGTTGACCTTATTGTTCTAATGAATGTGAAGAACGCAAAATGGAGATTGCCAGTCAGAAACAAAGAAAGCGTTTCTGAATATCCTCACAGAGGAATTTCAAGGTCAACTGTCTTATGAGCTTGGAACCCAAAGGAGAACTACGTAAGGAAAAAACTAAATGTTCTAGCTTAAACTCAAACTAGATTCAAATTAGAAAAACATCTACATAATAGAGATCTCCGCAAAATTCAGAAACCTGAAGTATAAAATAGGACAGGTTGATGCCTAAGAGAGAACCGGTCCCCCAACCCTTCTGGCTGAAGCATATAATGTAGAGCCCCAAAGGTGCTCCCATGACCTCTGAAACAGCTGAGATAGGCAATACTGATAACGGAATAACAATATCAGTAACACCGCTTAGCTAGAAAAAAAAATGGACTAGAGGCACCTAGACAGAAGGGAAGATCTTGGAATTTAAGGGCCACACAAAGGTTCAAACTATCTACTTTCTGCTTATAAGGTAAGCAAGCTAACCACCAAGCTACACCAGCTCGGCCTACAAAAACAAAACAAAACAAAAAAATAATGATACAGCCATATTATCCTAGACAGGGGGTATAAAAATACTCATCTATAGCAAGATCACTCTAACTTCCAAGAAGTCTGACCCAAAATCAGATTCAGGTGCTCTACACCTAGTATTGTGAAGCACAAAACAGGAGATGAGCACATTCGACGAATGCAGGACAATGAGACAATTCAACAGCACTTAGGCTGAACTTCAAATGAGTAGAAATTTCAAAGTTATGTTTTGCCACCCCCACTGCATCATGAGACAGCCCTCAGCCAAACACAAATGCATATATTCTAAAAATTCCTGTACATGCCAAGCAGGAGATTGATGACCCAAAAGTGAGAAACACAAAACCCCCTCTAAGAAAGCATTGTTTGTGAAACGCGCGTCAAGGGTCGACAGGAGCAGCTCTGTCTCTCCTTGTTGTTTGTTTTAACTGCTTACCATGGTTAAATATTAGCTAACCGATATACCAGTACTATTTACTTCAGCCTTACAGCTAAAAAATAAATATAATTATAAGCTTAAATCTAGCCCTTACTATTATAGGTATCTTTGCGGTGGATCTATAATTTAAATCAACCTGGATCAAGTGTTTTTAAATTCAGTCTAAGCTATTGTATGATTGATCAATTCTGGTTGTGACTGAGATTTTTTTCCAATAAAGATAAAGAAGTATGAATGAAAGTGAATCTTAATGCAGAGTTAACAGATATATTATATCATGGAGCTAATCCTTCTATACTCAATTGTATAACCCTTTTACAATTAGTTTAGCTAGTTTTATGTTCCGTTTGTTTAGTCTCCACAACAGGTAATAATTCTAGTGGTATTCCTAAATTGATAAACCTATTATATAAGTATTGTTATACTAAGAAATTACCTGCTATTATATAACTCCGCTAACCCCCCCCTCTCTGTACATTCAACAAATGCAGGACAATGAGACAATATAACAGCACTTAGGCTGAACTTCAAACGAGTAGAGATTTCAAAGTTATGTTTTGCCACTCCCACTGCATCATGAGACAGCCCTCAGCCAAACACAAATGCATATACATATATTCTAAAAATTCCTGTACATGCCAAGCAGGAGATTGACGACCCAAAAGTGAGAATCACAAAAGGGCAGTGCACACCCTGGCAACTGAAGTAGACTGGAAAAAGACTGCCTAAATTCCATGCTCTATTTGGATTATTGATTTTCTATGCCTCTTTTAATGATTGAGTCTTTGCCATAGATTTCTTAGGAAAGAAAACTATGGAAAAAAGTAGCGGGTATGGAACCACAACAGTACATTATAAATAACAGGAACTCAAATATGTGAGTATCACTCGCCATAAGTGATACCCAGAGATGTACAGCACTGTTTAGCAGAAGAACAAAATTGGATACGGAGAAATACTACAAAATATGTGGGAAATACTGAAGTATTCAGACACAAATAAAATAAACTATTGCCCCGCAATAATAACAGTAATGCCAGATTCGGAAAATATTGTCAATAGCCACCTACAAGAAGGTACAATATGGCCGTGTAAAGGAAAAAAACAACAGGAATGCAGATATGCCCATACTGTGGTATCTGCTCCTATATAAGTAGACTATAGTACAGCATTAAATAGCAGTAGTATTAACCTAAAAAATAACTGTAGTATCCCCTCACAAAAATAATATTGCATGACAAATAACAGGATACAAAATATGGATAATACTGTGGTGTCCACTTACGTCTAAAGTAGGATATTGCACGGCAATAACAGTAGTACTGCAGTACAAAAATAAAACATACTGTAGTATCCACTCACAAGTAAAACAATATAGACAAAACAACCACTGCAATAAAACCATTGTCAGATGTATATGCTTTTAATAATTTATTTTATGAATATGTATGTGCAGGACATTAAAGGGACATTGTAAACTAGTTTTTTTATTTGCATACATGCATTGTGGATGATCCATTTATAAAGCCCATCTGTGTGCGTTTTTGAAAAAATGTTATAGGTTTTGCTTAATTTCAAATAACATTGTGCTGATTTTCAGACTCATAACCAAGCCCCAAAGATTTAGATTTATACTGATGTATACAGACTTCACATTGCTTCTGTTTGTATAATGGGACTATTCATATGCGGGGGATGAGGAGGAGGAGGATCTGCTTTCAACCTCTGTCAGTGGGTGTTCCAGACTAATCTCATCAACAGTGCTAAATTGGGAGCTTCTAAGTAAGTTTTTAAAAGGTTTTATACCAGTATCTGTGCATATTATTATTTATAATAGTGTCTATTACATGCAGTTAACCCCTTAACGACCAACGACGTATGGGGTACGTCCTGCAAAAAAATGCAGTTAATGACCAAGGACGTACCCCGTACGTCGTTGGTCTTTGAAAGCAGTGGAAGCGATCCTGATCACTTCCAACTGCTTTCATGTTATAGCAGTGATGCCTCGATATTGAGGCATCCTGCTATAACATTTTTTAGCCCACCGATGAAGAGAGAGCCACCCTGTGGCCCTCTCTGCATCGGCCATTGATGGCCATGTTCGTTGGTGGGTGGGAGCTTACCAAGGGAGGCGGGTGGGCGGCCATCGGTGGGAAGGGGGGCGGGATCGAGTGCGGGCATGCGCGCGGGTGCGCGCGCGTGAACTGAAGCGGGTGCGCGCGCGTGCACGGGAGCGGGCGCGCATGCGCGCGGGCGGCTGGGAGCCCTACACTATGGAACAATGATGGTACTCGGTGGGAGTGAGGGTGGGCTTCTAAAAACTGGTTAGCGATCTGGCAGGGGTTGGGGGGTTGGGGGTTGAGGGAGGGCAGCTACACTACAGAAAATAGTATTTTTCTAAAAAAAACTAAAAAAAAAATATTTGATTTTAAACTGGGCACTGGCAGACAGCTGCCAGTACCCAATATGGCGCAATAAGGCAGAGAGAGGGGGGTTAGAGAGCTGTTTGGGGGGGGGATCAGGGAGGTTGGGGGCTAAGGGAGGATACTACAGAACATAATTATTATTTAAAAAAAAAAAAAACCAAAAAAACTCTTATTTTAGTACTGGCAGACTTACTGCCAGTACTTAAGATGGCAGGGGACAATTGTGGGGTGGGGGAGGGAAGAGAGCTGTTTGGGAGGGATCTGGGGGTGTGATGTGTCATGTGGGAGGTTGATACCTACACTAAAGCTAAAATTAACCCTGCAAGCTCCCTAAAAGCTCCCTAATTAACCCCTTCACTGCTGGGCATTATACACGTATGGTGCGCAGCGGCATTTAGCTGCCTTCTAATTACCAAAAAGCAAAGCCAAAGCCATATATGTCTGCTATTTCTGAACAAAGGGGATCCCAGAGAAGCTTTTACAACCATTTATGCCATAATTGCACAAGCTGTTTGTAAATAATTTTAGTGAGAAACCTAAAATTGGGAAAATTTTACGTTTTATTTTTATTTGTTCGCATTTGGCGGTGAAATGGTAGCATGAAATATACCGAAATGGGCCTAGATCAATACTTTGGGTTGTCTACTACACTACACTAAAGCTAAAATTAAAACTACAAGCTCCCTACATGCTCCCTAATTAACCCCTTCACTGCTGGGCATAATACACGTGTGGTGCGCAGCGGCATTTAGCGGCCTTCTAAATACCAAAAAGCGATGCCAAAGCCATATATGTCTGCTTTTTTTGAACAAAGGGGATCCCAGAGAAACATTTACAATCATGTATGCCATAATTGCACAAGTTGTTTGTAAATAATTTCAATGAGAAACCTAAAGTTTGTGAAAACATTTGTGAAAAAGTGAACATTTTTTTTTATTTGATCGCATTTTGTAGTGAAATGGTGGCATGAAATATACCAAAATGGGCCTAGATCAATACTTTGGGATGTCTTCTAAAAAAATATATATACATGTCAATGGATATTCAGGGATTCCTGAAAGATATCAGTGTCCCAATGTAACTAGCGCTAATTTTGAAAAAAAGTGGTTTGGAAATAGCAAAGTGCTACTTGTAATTATTGCCCTATAACTTGCAAAAAAAGCAAAGAACATGTAAACATTGGGTATTTCTAAACTCAGGACAAAATATAGAAACTATTTAGCATAGGTGTTTTTTAGTGGTTGTAGATGTGTAACAGATTTTGGGGGTCAAATTTCGAAAAACTGCGTTTTTTTCCATTTTTTCCTCATATTTTATAATTTTTTTTATAGTAAATTATAAGATATGATGAAAATAATGGTATCTTTAGAAAGCCCATTTAATGGCGAGAAAAACGGTATATAATATGTGTGGGTACAGTAAATGAGTATGAGGAAAATTACAGCTAAACACAAACACCGCAGAAATGTAAAAATAGCCTTGGTCCCAAACGGACAGAAAATGGAAAAGTGCTGTGGTCATTAAGGGGTTAAATAAAAATTGGTGTATACTGACGCTTTAAGCAGTTCTTGCATTTGTGTTTGTCCCACACTCCCTAGAGAGGCCAAAAAGCAAATTCTGTAACCTGCTAATGCAGCAAATCAAATAGATGGTTGAGGCAATTTGCAGCATTCAAAAAACTTAGGTTATAAAATTAGCTTTTTTTTGTCTCTCTAGAGAGTGAAGCATACCCCCCAACTGTCCCGATTTTTGCGGGACAGTCACGATTTTAGGGGTCTGTCCCGGGTTGCTAGCCATCTGTCCCGCATTGCCTCATGCCTAAAAAAAAAATTAAAAAAAAATATATATATTTTTTTTTTAAATTCTATTGGGCACATACTCGGAAGCAGCTGGCTTTTCTCTCCCAGGGTTATATACCTTTTAGATTATTTGTGGAAAATTAATGGTGTATGGGTTAAGCAGGAGTAGGAAGGCTGTATACCCTCTGACCTCAGGTAATGGTGACCTCTCTAACCTCTGGTAGTGACGACATCTAACCCCTGGTGATAATACTAGCATGCCTTCAGTTTTATACAATGAGCAGTGCTAACACCAGGGTAACGAACAGTGGCAGCCTCAGACTGCCAGCTAATGTGCTTGCCAACCCCAGGACCCCTTACAAGGAGTTACAGATTCCCATATATGAAGTAGTGTGTGTCTATCTGTATCTATAAGTGTGTATGTGTGTGTATCTGCTTGTATAAGTGTAAGCTGTGTAGTGTGTGTGTGTATCTGTATGTATAAGTGTGTGTGTATCTGCATGTATAAGTGTAAACTATGTAGTGTGTGTGTATCTGCATGTGTAAGCGTATACTATGTAGTGTGCATGTGTATCTGCATGTATAAGTGTAAGCTATGTAGTGTGTGTGTGTGTGTGTTTCTGTATGTGTAAGTGTATGCTATATAGTGTGTGTGTGCGTATCTGCATGTATAAGTGTATGCTATGTAGTGTGTGTGTGCGTATCTGTATGTATAAGTGTGTGCTATGTAGTGCGTGTGTATCTGCCTGTATAAGTGTATGATATGTAGTGTGTGTGTGCGTATCTGTATGTATAAGTGTATGCTATGTAGTGCGTGTGTATCTGCCTGTATAAGTGTATGCTATGTAGCGTGTGTCTGCATGTGTAAGTGTATGCTATGTAGTGTGTGTATGTGCATGTATAAGTGTATGCTATGTAGTGTGTGTGTGTGTGTGTGTATCTGCCTGTATAAGTGTATTATATGTAGTGTGTCTCTGCATGTGTAAGTGTATGCTATGTAGTGTGTTTGTATCTGCATGTATAAGTGTATGCTGTGTAGTGTGTGTGTGTATCTGCATGTGTAAGTGTATGTTATGTAGTGTGTTTGTATCTGCATGTGTAAGTGTATGCTATGTAGTGTGTGTGTGTGTATCTGCATGTATAAGTGTATGCTGTGTAGTGTGTGTGTGTGTGTGTATCTGCATGTATAAGTGTATGCTGTGTAGTGTGTATCTGCATGTGTAAATGTATGGTATGTAGCGTCTTGTGTGTGTATGTGCATGTGTAAGTGTATGCCAAGTCGTGTGTGTGTGTATCTGCATGTGTAAGTGTATGCAATGTAGTGTGTGTCTGCATGTGTAAGTTTATGTTATGTAGTGTGTGTATCTGCATATGTAAGTGTATGCTATGTAGTGTGTTACTGTGCATTTTTGCTAACTTTAAAGGCCAGAATCTAGAATATTAATGGGGAATGCAGAGAGCAGTTTTAAAGAATCTATTATTAAATGTCCAATTAAGATAAAAATATTTAGCACTGCCTCTGCAAAGGTTAATTATATACAGAGCTCACATAGCTATACCAGTGGTTTGAGCTTGCGTTTGATTTGCTGCATAAGAGTATTAAAAGATATGACTATATATAGAATTTTATTTATATTACTTTGATCTTATGACTTTTTTTAAGCCCCTGCCCCTGTTCCTGCAAACCACATTTCAAATTTTTGCCGCGGGGTGGGGGGGTGTCCCTCTTTTTGAAATGTTGGGAGGTATGATGACGTACAAGTGAAATTTTTGCACAAAAGCAAGATGTGTTTAATGCCCTTTTAATAGATGAAGTGTACTAATGACTTTAAAATGTCTTCACCTATTCCTTTTTTTGCCTTTGCTGAATTTGCACAGTATATTTAATAAATGAAGTCCTAATTCAGAACTGATCACCAGTGGAAAACATAAAAGTGCATTATAGACCTTTCAAAGCAGGCCTCTGACTTTATTATAAGTACAATATAAAATCAGAGCATCAACTGAAGAGGTAAACACAGAAATAACATTGTGATTCGATTTCCTGGTAAATGCTCCCAGCCAAGAAGCAAAATAAGTAAGATTTAGCGACCCTGAAACTGACAATGGCATTTTAATTACAAAGCACTAAGAACAAAAAGTAAAATCTTATTGAGGGTATTGAAGATCGTTGATGATAAACGTGAGTGAAATTAGTTTCATAGTCAGCTTATAAGAAATGAGGGAATTAACAAGTTTGTGATATACTACAGCTCAGAAAATGGAAAACACATGGTTGTTAATGAAGCAAATTCTCTTTTCTAAATGTGCCTGCTCAGATAAAGAATCAATGGCAAGGAAATTGAAGAATAAAGTGTTATTGTTCCATCCTAACAGTACGTTTGCATGGATAGATACAATGGCTTGGAGCTGAAAAGATGGATGGGTGGGTGTAGATAGACATACATACATTATATGACTAAACGTAGGCTGACATCCCTACTAATTATTGAGAAGAGGTGTTTCAGCACCGCTTCCTAATAAGTGCATAAAATCCAACACATGGCCATGAAATCTCCATAGACAAATATTGGCAGTGCAAAGGGTCGCACTGTGGCAGTGACATTATAAGGGACACAGAACCCAATATTTGTATTCATGATTCAGATAGAGCTTGTGATTTTAAACAACTTTCCAATTTACTTCTATAATCTAATTTGGTTTGTTCGCTTGGTATCCTTTGTTGAAAAGGATACCTAGGTAGGCCCAGGAGCTGCTGATTGGTGGCTGCACATGTCTCATGTTATTGGCTCACCAAATGCGTTAACAAGCACCCAATAGTGCATTGCTGCTTCTTCAAGAGAATTAAGCAAATTAGATAATAGAAGTAAATTGGAAAGTTGTTTAAAATTGTATGTTCTATCTGAATCATGAAAGAAAAATTTAGTTTAATGTCCTTTTAAACATAGCACTATTATAGGATGCCACAAGTCAGCTTGTGAAATTTGTTCTGTACTTAATCTGTCCCAGTCAACTTTGCTATGATTGTAAAGTAGAAGAGTCTAGGAGCAACAATAGCCCGACCACAAAGTGGTAGACCACGCAAACACACAGAGGGGGGCTACCAAGTGCTAGAGAGTGTAAAAATCGCCTATCATTTGTTGCATCACTTACTGCAAAGTTCCAAACTGCCTCTGGAAGCAACATCAGCAGCTTCATGAAATGTATATCCATGTCCAAGCAGCTGTACAAGAGACCAACATCAACATGCTCAATGCCAAGTGTCTGCTGGAGTGTGAAAGCAAGTCACTACTGGACTCTGGAGCAGTGGAAAAGTGCTCTCTGGAGTGATGAATCAGGTTTCACGAGTCACGTAGATGCCATGAGAACGTTACTTACCAGACACCCCATAAGAGTGGAAGCTGTTATAGTTGCAAATTGGGAACCACCTCAATATTAATGCCCATGGTTTGAGATTTGGAGGTACAACAACCTTGTATAGGTGTAATAGTTAGGTGTCCACATATTGTTGGTCATGTGGATAGATAGATAGATAGATAGATAGATAGACTGATAAAGATAAACAGATAGATAGACAGAGTGAACCCCAGAATCATGTGAAAAGTGAGTTGTATAGGCACCAGGCTTGTGCTTGTTTGTCAATTAAGCAAGTGTATAGAGCATGCAAGTCTGTAGATGCACTCAAGACTGGCACACAAGACAATAGTATCCGATAATAGTTTGCACTACAATGTTTAATATTCTGTTTACACTACAGCCTTTTATAAAATAAACCATACTTCATACTTGATCTTTAAGGAAAAGGAGAAAAAGAAATTGCAAATCACAGCTTTATTCTTCTGAATGTTCTATGAACACCACCTAGATTTCAGCATATCTAGATGTAACAAAATGCACATACATACATATTATATATATACATATATATACATAAATATCAGACACAGAATCTGCCCTCACTGGATTTACTTGTGAAGATAAGTCCTATATATTAATATTTAACAAATTCTTATGACCCTATATATATATAAATATATATATAAAATTGCAGAGGTGAACGGCACTCACGAGTATGTCAGCTACCTGGTGCTCTCACTAGGGAGAAACAAACAGTAAAGCAGGTATGGATCCCACGGACGGACTCCGTGTTGCAGCCAGGATCCAAATGAAGCAGGCACACAGGTTTTTTCAAAAGCACTCCGGTTTATTGGCTAAATTGTTTACCAAACGTTTCGGCTCACACACGAGCCTTTGTCAATGGTGTACAAAACCAAATGTGAAAACTTAAACACAAACACACCTTAAATACCCACCCAGCCCAAGTGATAGACCAATCAGAGAATGTAACCGCGGCACACCCACTCTCACAGACCTAGACAGCTTTTTGCCGGGCTCAATGTGGGCGTCACGTGACGTCATCACGTTACCGCCGTCCTGTGTGTAACCAAGGAAAACATGCGTAACCATGGAGACAATGCATAAACAAAGGTATTGTGCGGGTGCGCTGGCGGGTAAGACTCTGATGGGAAACAATATATCAATTACTCAAACAGTGATTTAAATACCCCTACATAAAAATACAATACTGGAATAGGTATCTATCTATATGCAACATTGAGACAGACCTAATATGTAGTTTATAAGACAAATAGCGCTACCGAAACCCAAAGTATAAAAAACTAATGACACAGCCCTCTATACTCATGGTATCAAGGCATGTGGGGAGGTAGCAGGTGAGGGCGAAGAGACAATCTAAAGCCCCCATATATATTCAAGCAGGTATACATTGCATCATGCTAGTGGAGTAGGTAGAACTTAAGTCCTGGATGACTCCCAATAGTTCACAGAACGTTTGGCTAACCACAAAACAGCAATTCGTCAAGCGATAGAAAAAGGACGATCAGAACAACCGGTTGCGCGACATTTTGCAACTGCGGGACACTCTGTTTCCTCGTTACGAGTAATGCTGATTGATCATGTGCCCCACAACAGACGTGGTGGTGATAGAGGACTGGCACTACTAAGAATGGAATCCCGTTGGATCTTCACATTGGACACAGTTGCCCCTCGAGGCCTGAATGTCAACATAGACTTTGGCTGTTGGTATAAACACAAATGAGATGTGAACTATTGGGAGTCATCCAGGACTTAAGTTCTACCTACTCCACTAGCATGATGCAATGTATACCTGCTTGAATATATATGGGGGTCTCAATGTTGCATATAGATACCTATTCCAGTATTGTATTTTTATGTAGGGGTATTTAAATCACTGTTTGAGTAATTGATATATTGTTTCCCATCAGAGTCTTACCCGCCAGCGCACCCGCACAATACCTTTGTTTATGCATTGTCTCCATGGTTACGCATGTTTTCCTTGGTTACACACAGGACGGCGGTAACGTGATGACGTCACGTGACGCCCACATTGAGCCCGGCAAAAAGCTGTCTAGGTCTGTGAGAGTGGGTGTGCCGCGGTTACATTCTCTGATTGGTCTATCACTTGGGCTGGGTGGGTATTTAAGGTGTGTTTGTGTTTAAGTTTTCAAATTTGGTTTTGTACACCATTGACAAAGGCTCGTGTGTGAGCCGAAACGTTTGGTAAACAATTTAGCCAATAAACCGGAGTGCTTTTGAAAAAACCTGTGTGCCTGCTTCATTTGGATCCTGGCTGCAACACGGAGTCCGTCCGTGGGATCCATACCTGCTTTACTAAATATATATATATATATATATATATATATATATATATTTTGTCATCGATAAGACACTGTCAAAAACATTAATAACATGACAGTTTAAAAACATCTGCATTGTAACATTGTACTAAAAACAGCTTAGACATTAAAAAAATGAGATTTTAATATAAAAAAGCTTTAAGTGTAGTAAAAATGCAATATCCTTTCATTATTTAATGTGCACCATTTGCCTGTTAAATTTGTGGGGGTTTGCAATTCTGAAGCATGGAAGTGGTTAATGGGGTTTGAACACTGAAAAACAAATGCAGCAAAGAAGGTATTAATCTATTTCAAAAACTTAAAAATTGGGCTTGGATTTTAATTTATTTAATTTCAACACCACACAAAAGTCTTGTAATTACAATGTATTTTATGTCTGCAATGTTTATAGTAATAATGTTTTTCCAACCTTTCTAAATAAAGGGTCTCTTATTTTTCCACTTGTATTGGGGCTGGTAAACAATTGGGACAAAGGGGTCGATTTATTAAGCTGAGGCCGACAGGGGCGCACATACGTGCCCCTGTCCGCTGCAGCTGGCCTGTGGTGGGCTGAATTCCACTGGCGGAATTCAGCATTGCACACAAGCACTATTTTGTGCTTGTGTGAAACGCCGTGCACAGCCAATCATGCGCGGGCAGGAGCTGTCAATCTTCCCGATCGGGGAGATTGAAATTCACCAACTAAGTGGTGGCAAAAGGGTAGGGAAGCAGTGGTCTGATGACCGCTGCTTGTTAAATATGGAGTGCAGGTTCTCTTGTGAGGCGAACCCTGCTGAACGCTTTGATAAAGTCTAGTAATCAAGTCTAGTAATCAAGGTGGCTCAAAATCTAGTAATCAAGGTGGCACAAATTGAGATAAGAGTAAGATCCATAAAACAAACAATGGATCCACATATTAAACACAGGAAAGTGTCAATAGTTAATGGGACATTAAACTAAAAAAAATTATGTGTAGTTTATATGCTTTTCCTGCAATTGAACTTTGTACAGGTTCTTCCATTGCCCCAAGTAGGCTGAAGTGGTTTCAACAGGATTTGTGCCCCGCCCCCTGTTACAGCAATTGCTTGATTTGTGTAGGAGCTATTTCATACCTGTCACTAATTGGTTCCAGCAATGGAGATAATACTTAAAGGGACAGTCAACACCAGAATTGTTGTTTAAAAAGAAAGATAATCCCTTTATTACCCATTCCCCAGTTTTGCACAACCAACACAGATATATTAATATACTTTTTACCTCTGTAATTATCTTGTATCTAAGCTTCTGCTGACTGCCCCCTTATTTCAGTTCTTTTGACAGACATGCAGTTTAGCCAATCAGTGCTCAGTCCTAGGTCACTTTACGTGCATTAGCTCAATGTTATCTATATGAAACATGTGAACTAATGCCCTCTAGTGGTTAAAATGTATTCAGATTAGAGGCAGTCTTCAAGGTCTAAGAAATTAGCATATGAACCTCCTAGTTTTAGCTTTCAACTAAGAATACCAAGAGAACAAAGCAAATTTGGTGATAAAAGTAAATTGGGAAGTTTTTTTAAAATTGCATGCCCTATTTAAATCATGAAAGTTTTTTTTGGGCTTGACTGTCCCTTTAACAGGCTCCTCAAGGAGTGTGTCCCTGAACTAAAAAAAAAAAAAACAATATGTATTGTGCTAAGGGTTTTTAGACTCTGTAATAGCACAGGTTTCACCAACAGAGACAAGACTCTATTACAACAAGCCCTTCTCCTGAAGGCATTGGGCTATAGCATGGTCTTGCCACTGTCAGCGACAGCTGCAATATATAACCTCTTCAGGAAATCTTGATGATATATACTAAATTACTTTAAAGTGCCATTATAGGGGGGAAACGGCCATCAAATTACCGCTGCCGATTGTCCCTCTGCATTTCCCAAACAATACATTAAAAAAAAAATCTGTCTGCTCCTCAAAATCCAATTGACTCCCATGCCTCATACAGATATTTTTCTTTTTTTTTTTGTTTCTCTTACACACCTTTCAGTGCCCACATCTTTGTAAAGTGTTGTACTCCTAAAAATACTGGGTTAAATACTAAAACTACTGGAAGATTTTCACAGCAAGTAAAGCACTTTATTGCCAGAAGGATTTAAAACATATTACTAAGCAAACATACTGCAAGGTACTGGCCTATCTGTCAGTAACAGCTCCATTAAATTACATAGAGATTACTCTGCAGCACAGCTGAAAGGAATTTTATGACAGAAGATGTAGTGTTAGATTTAAAGTTAGTGCTATGAAGTTTTAAACCAATCTCATGTACCCTCCTGAAGTTTGTGCTCATGATTTTTACAGAGTACCTGAAAATACATATATATATATATATATATACATATATATATATATATATATATATATATATATATATATATTTTATACCTGAGGTAATTCTGCCTGCCTAGCCTAAAAAGAGACACAACTCAAAACTAATGTCTACTTTCGTAATTTCATTTTTTCAATCCCTTTTTACTGTAATTTCACTCTAAAAACTGTAATTGAAATACAATAATCAGTGATTATTTTATCAGTGTAGAAATTAATTTATATCTACCCCGAAATAGTCGAAGTAGAGAAGACACTTTATTCTATGAAGCTATGTCCTATGACCACAAAGCAATGCACATTTTGATAGCAAAGTTAAAGTAATTAGTTAAATAATTTAACCAGTTGTAATTTTTTTTATTATTATTCTATTTGTTTTTACAGATTGCATATCTTTAGTAAAAAAGAAGTGGTAAAGCTGGAAAAAATAACATTCAACGTCAGGCACAAAGTTAAATTAATCCTCCTCAATCACAAGCCTGTGTCACTGCTGTCACATGATGTTTTGCAGAGATTTAATTCTTTAGCAAATCAGGTTAAGTGCTATTTGTTTTGTAAAATGTTTGACAATCCATAAACACAAGGTATTCCAGACTAGGGGCTTGATCACATATGCGGTGTCGCCACAAATTCCGGCGTCGGCTATTTTTTGTTGGATGTTGCGATCACACATACGGCCCCGCATACAAATGCGGCACGTATATTTCCCCCTTCACCCGCTATTTTTATTCTTATAAACTAACATAGAACCAGAGTCTCAAGTTGGTATTACATATTCAGTGCAAGGATTTTACGCAGTCATTAAACCCTAATCTGCCAAACCCTCACATCGCAAACTACCTATTACAACTATTATTCCCTAAATCTCCAACCCCCCACAATGCAATCTACCTGATTAACCTATTAACCCATAAACTGCTATCCCTCCACTACGCATTCTACCTAATTAACCTATTTACCCCTAAACCGCCATCCCTCCCCAGCACAAAGTATTACTCTAATCACTAAGACCCCTAAGCTAACACCCCCTAAATTTACCCCAATTACATAAAATGATAAAGACTATCTTACTACAAAATTAAATAAAAAATCCCCTAAAATTTAGGGGATTAAGATAAAGCTGAAAACGCGTCCAAAGTCTTGAAAAATTCTGCAGAAGCCGGACAAAACGCGTAGACGGACAACAAGGATAAAGTCACAGACATCATCGTTGCAGCAGGAGTTAAAGGGACTTACCGCAAAGACTGCCATTGACGGAACTCGCATGCTACAGAGAGATACTGGTGAAGGCAGGATCAGCTGTTTAAACCGGATGCCGTAAATTGTGTGTTGCTCAGAAGGCACTTGTATTATTTATATCTTGTAAGTTCAACTTTTGTATATGCGCAAAGTGGAAACATAAAACCTTTTTACCTTGAGTCGTGGTTGCGCTCTCTTCTCTTCTGTTTTCCAGTAACATTTTTGGCTGAACACTCAGTGTTCAGTGAACCTTGAAGCAGCACCCCGCTCACAAGAACACAGGAGAGTTCTCATCAAATAGAAGCAAAGAGTTTCTGACGACATTAGATCTACCATACTCCCTGAGACATTAAGGAGATATGTAGTCAATACATTTTTAACCATTGTTCGAACTATTTGTTTGGTTTTTAATTTATATAACCATTATTTAGAATTTTTAATATATCCTTTTTTCATCTCAAGGCTATATACAATTTTGGAGTCTTTAGGGAATTAAGCCTTTGAATATAATAACATTTCTATTTATTCGAAATTCATATAGAATAACAGTTCAAGTGCCTCAATCAGTTTTAGTCTATTATTGCAATTGTTGGTTAGAGCAGTTTTTTTTTTTTTTAGCAAAGTGTGTTTTGAACAACTAAAAAAATGCTGCAAAATGGTTATGACCCCAAAAGCACAACATATCAATAAGCTCAAAGGGACATGCAAGCAAGAAAATCTGTTGAAAAGCATACCTAGATAGGGCAAGAAGCAGCACAACAGGGAACTAGCTAGCTGGTGATTTGTGACTTCATACTTTTGCTTTTGCATTGGCTCACCAGATGCGTTTAACAAAGTCTCTGGACTAGAATGTAACTATGTATTTAAAGGGATACTAAACCCAAATTAGTTTTCTCATGATTCAGATAAAGCATTAAATCAATTCTAATTTACTCCTTTTATCAATTTTTCTTCGTTCTATTGCTCTCTTTATTTAAAAAGCAGGAATTTAAAGCTTAGGAGCCAGTCCATTTTAGGTTCAGCACCCTGGATAGCACTTGCTTATTGGTGGCTACATTTAGCAAACCAATAAGCAAGCATAACCCAAAAATGGGTCAGCTCTTAAGCTTTACATTCCTGCTTTTTAAATAAAGATAGATAAAGAATGAAGAAAAAAATTATAAGAGTAAATTAGAAAGTTGCTTAAAAGTGCATGCTCTATCTCAATCATTAAATAAAAAAACACATTTATGCTAACCAGATAAATTAATTTCCTTCCTGGCAGGGACTTCATTCCTTACTGTTGGGAAATACAACACCTGGTCACCAGGAGGAGACAAAGACACCCCAGCCAAAGGCTTAAATATCCCTCCCACTTTCCCAATCCCCCAGTCATTCTGCCGAGGGAACAAGGAAAAGTAGGTAAAACATCAGGGGATAAAGGTAACAGAAGAAATAATATAAAAAGGGGAACCGCCCATCAAAAAATAAATTAAGGGTGGGGTCGTGGACTCTCCCTGCCAGGAAGGAAAGGAATTTATTTGGTATGCATAAATTATGTTTTCCTTCCATAAGGCAGTGAGAGCCCATGACTTCATTCCTTACTGTTGGGAAAACTATACCCAAGCTCCTGAGGACACTGAATGAATAAAAGGGAGGGAACAAAAAAAAGGGGGCCCTACAGCCAGCAAAACTTTTCTCCCAAAAGCTGCTTCAGCCAAAGCAAACACATCAAATTTGTAAAATTTAGAAAAAGTATAAGGAGGACCAGGTAGCCGCCTTACAAATCTGATCCATTGAGGCTTCATTCTTAAAAGCCCAGGAGGAAGCCACTGCTCTAGTGAAATGAGCCGTTATTCTCTCAGGAGGCTGTCGTCCCGCTGTCTCATAAGCTAAGTGGATGACACTCCTCAACCAGAAAGATAGGGAAGTCGTAGTAGCCTTCTGCCTCTTACACTTCCCCGTATAGACAACAAACAAGGAGGAAGATTGCCTGAATTCCTTAGTATCCTGAAAATAGAACTTCAAAGCATTGACCACATCCAGATTGTGAAGCAAGCTTTCCTTTGCTGAAGAAGGATTAGGACACAAGGAAGGAACAACAATTTCTTGATTAATGTTACGGTCCAACACCACCTTAGTATGTAAAACTGCCTTATCAGCATGGAAAACAAGATAAGGGGAGTCGCATTGTAAAGCAGAAATCTCAGAAATTCTGTGAAAAGAGGCAATAGCCAGCAAAAAAGAGAACCTTCCAAGATAATAATTTTATGTCAACAGTATGCATAGGCTCAAACGGAGCCTGCTGCAAAACACTAAGAACAAGATTTAGGCTCCAAGGCATCGCCCCAGATCTGATCCCAGTCAGAGACTTAAAGGACTGCAATCTCTTATGCAGTAACACCAACAGGGCCAATAACTGTCCCTTCAGGGAACTAGCAGATAGACCCTTCTCCAGTCCATCCTGGAGAAAAGATAAAAACCCACGCTCTTCCCACCAGTACAAATAAGTCCTCCACACTTTATGGTAGATACGACAAGTAACTGGCTTACAAGTTTGAACCAGTGTAGGTAACACTCTCGGAAAAACCTCTCTTGGCTAAGACTAAGGGGGCTATTTATCAAGCTGAGGCGGACAGGGGCGCACATACCTGCCCCGGTCTGCCACAGCTTGCCTCTGGCGGGCTGAATTCCCCTGGCGGAATTCAGCATTGCACTCTAGCACTATTTTGTGTTTACGTGCAATCCCACCCCTGCCCGCGCACAGCCAATCATGTGCGGGCAGGAGCTGTCAATCTCCCCGGTTGGACTAGACCGCAGAGATTGAATTTCGCAACTTTAGAGGTGGCGAAAGATTAGGGAAGCAGCGGTCTGATGACCGCTGCTTGTTAAATACGGCGTGCAGGTACTGTTGTGAAAACCTGCAGCCGTAGTTGGTCAAAAGGCTTGCAAAGCCTTTGATAAATCGACCCCTAAGCGTTCAATCTCCACGCCGTCAGCCTCAGAGAATTTAGATTTTGATGAACAAAAGGACCCTGTATCAGCAGATCTCTGCAACCTCCACTAAGGAGAAGAGGACATCCCCACCAGATCCGCAAACTACGTCCTTTGCGACCATAAGGCAATCAGAATCACTGATGCTAGCTCCTGCTTGATGCGAGTCACCACACAAGGGAGAAGCGGTAATGAAGGAAAAAGATATACGAGTCTGAACCTCTATGGTACTGATAGGCCATCTATCAATTCCGCCTGAAGATCCCTTAACTTTGACCCATACCTGAGCAGCTTAGTATTGAGGCGGGATGCCATGAGATCTATCTCCACCATCCCCCACTTGATGCATATCTCTGCAAACACCTCGGGGGAAGAGACCATTCCCCTGGGTGAAAGGAATGCCTGCTGAGGAAGTCCGCTTCCCAGTTATCCACACCCGAAATGTGAGTCTCCATCCACTCTAGTATCTGAGATACTTCTCTTATCGCCAAGGAACTTCTCATTCCCCACCTGATGGTTGTAGTAGGCAACAAAGGTTATATTGTCTGATTGGAATCTGATAAACTGGGACAAACTCAAAAGGGGCCAGGTCTTCTAGGCATTGAAGATTGCCTGGAGTTCCAAAATATTGTATGAGTGGGAGGACTCCTCCTGAGTTCACAGACCTTGTGCCTTCTTGGCACCCCAAATGGCTGCCCAGCCGAAAAGGCTTGCGTCTGTAGTCACAATCTCCCAGAACGGTCTCAAGAAGCACATGCCTTGGGACAGATGATTTGGACAGAGCCACCAAGAAAGCAAGTCTTGACAGGTTGTCCAGCACGATCTGTTGAGACAGATCTGAATGGTCGCCGTTCCATTGTCTCAGCATGCATAGCTGTAAGGGTGTGAGATGGAATCTGGCAAAAGGAATGATGTCCATACAGGATACCATACGTCCAATCACCTCCATACACTGTGCCACTGAGGGTCACAAGGAGGCCTGGAGGGCAAGACATGCAGAAGTTAGCTTGCAACGTCTCTGATCTGTGAGAAATATTCTAAGTCTATTATTGTCCCCAGGAAGTTCACCCTTGTATTTGGAGTAAGAAAAATATTTTCCAACTTTATCTTCCATCCATGTGATCGAAGAAGATTGAGAAGGGACTCAATATTGTTCCGCTAGACGAAAAGATAGTGCCTGTACCAAGATATCATCCAGGTAAGGCGCTACTGCAATACCTTGTGTTCTGGCAACGGCTAGAAGAGCCCCCAGAACCATAGAAAATATCCTTGGAGCAGTAGCTAGTCCAAACGGTAGAGCTATGAACTGGAAGTGCTGGTCCAGAAAGGCAAACCTCAGGAACTGAAAATATTACATGTGTATCGGGACGTGAAGGTATGCATCCTCCAGGTCTATTGTGGCCATAAACTGTCCATCCTGAACCAAAGGAAGGACTGACCGTATTGTCTCCATCTTGAAGGAGGGGACACTCAGAAACTTGTTTATGCACTTTAGGTCCAAAAATTGACAAAAAGTTCCCTCCTTCTTTGGAACCATGAAGAGGTTTGAATAAAACCCCAAACCTCTTTCTGCTGTAGGTACCAGGACAATTACTCCTAGAAGAAGAGATCCCGTACGCAACCCAAGAAGGCAGCCCTCTTTTCTGGTCTTGTAGACTGGAGAGAAGGAATTGGCCCCTGGCCGGATGAGACTTGAATCCTATCCTGTATCCCTGAGATACAACCTCCAGGACCCAAGGTTCCTGTACATCCTGGAACCAAGTGTCTGAAAAAGAGACACAGTCTGCCCCCTACTCGATCCGATCACGGATCAGGGGCCACCCCTTCATGACGATTTGTTTTCAGTGGGCTTCTTAGTCTGTTTGGACTTATTCCAGGAATGAGCCGGCTTCCAAGTACTCTTGGGCTGCTCAGACTTGGATGATGATTGCTGTCGTTGTGATTTGGCAGAATGAAAATTAGACAATTGCCGTCCCTTAGGCCTATTTTTCTTATCCTGCTGTAGGAAAGCACTTTTCCCTCAGGTAACCGTAGAAATAATGGAATCCAGCCCTTGACTGAATAAAATCTTCCCCTTGAATGGAAGAGAAAGGAGTTTGGATTTAGAAGTAATTTCCGTAGACCAAGACTTCAACCAGAGAGTCCGGCGGGTATTTATGCAAATAATCTGCATATTCGCATCATAGATGAAGGAGTTAGAAATTCTCAGAGCCTTAATTCTCTCCTGAATATCCTCAAGGAGAGTCTCCACCTCAATGAGGTCCGACAGAGTGTCGCACCAGTAGGTATATGCTCCAGCAACCACGGCTACCGCTACCGCCGGTTGAAATAAAAACCCCATATGTTGAAAGATCTTCCTCAGAAAGGTTTCCATATTCTTATCCATAAGCTCTCTAAAAGAAGAACCATCCTCCTGAGGGATAGTAATACGCTTAGCCAGCGTAGAAATAGCTCCATCCACCTTAGGGCCACAGACAGAAGGGCAGGCAAAAAAACACTTTATTAAAAAAAATTGCACCTTTATAATCCCAATGGCTGGGGCACTCACCGCCTCCTAGACTCAGACCGCTAACCGTGAAAAATGCTCTACTTAGGAGCGATGTTCACAGCAAGATCATAGGAAAAACAAAAAGACCTCACCCGGTCATATAGTGCGTAGGACAGGACTTCCCCTATGAAAAAGGCGCCAAGCTATTATGAGCTGTGCAACACACAAAAACGAAAGTGAAACCCATTTGTTCCAAGCCAAAAGCACACAGTCTATGAGCCCAAAAAACTTTCAGATAAAAGCACCTATAAATAATCCCTTGCTGTTCAAATAATTTCCCTGAAGGAGATATTAACCCTTGATACTATCGAGGCATAAAGGAACCACACTGTGACCCTGTTTAGCAAAAGAGTATATATAAAAAGGATCTTACCTCAAGGATCCATGCTGTGGAACAGGCGCAGCCTCTCAAGTGTGACAGTCTTGCAGCAACGCCTCCGACATGGACTTGAGTGTGTAACAGCAAGCAGTGAAACACTGATTGCGCGGGAGCAGTCTGGAAGGGTTAGCAGAAAAACTTTCCCTGCATCTCCAGACTCTAACTTTAATTAATACTCTCACTGAGAGGTTGACATGATTACTTAAAACTCCAGTCCTTTCTTGAAGGGAACATACCCATTACAGGACTATCCAAATCTTCTGACACTTCTCTGCCACCTCCTATAGGGATGAAAGGCAAAGAATGATTAGGGGATAGAGGAAGTGGGAGGGATATTCAAGCCTTTCGCTGGGGTGTCTTTGCCTCCTCCTGGTGGCCAGGTTTTGTATTTCCCAACAGTAAGGAATGAAGTTGGGGACTCTCCCTGCCATAATGAAGGAAATTGGGTTTAGTGTCCCTTTAACCCATTGGCAACAACTAAACGCATACCATTTTATTATTGCTAGCATATTGTAGCACATTATTTTATTTTTGCTCTTTCATGATACTGCTCCTATGAATGAAAAAAACAACACACACACACACTATATATATATATATATATATATATATATATATATATATATATATATATATATATATATATATATATATATATATATATATATATACACACACACACACATACATACATATGCATATATAACTACCAGTTTTTATAACATAAGAGCTTCTATATACTAGACAAATATAATATTCTGCACAAGTATAAACTTGATGAGGAATTTTTGAAGACTGAGAAATACAGTGCATTCTATCCAGCAGCCCTCAGCTATTCATAATAAAAAGTCACCTTTAACAGTTGGAAATAACATCTTTCTATACATATTAAACTCATTCTTAATCCATCACTTACAAATTTGAAACAAAAATATTTTGTGAAAGGACTGTAAATGTCTCTTGCTTTTTTTGTAAAAATGAGCTTGTCCCACACTCCCTTAGGTCAAAAAGATATTCTGTTATTTAAGTTTTCAAAATGGTGCAAAACAAATAGCTGCTTTTTGTCTCTCTAGGAAGTGAGGGGCAAACACAATTCTTAAAAGGACACTGAACCCAATTTTTTTTCTTTCGTGATTCAGATAGAGCATGCCATTTTAAACAACTTTCTAATTTACTCCTATCTAATCTATTTTTTTGGTTCAGAACCATGGAAAGCACTTGTTTATTGGTAGGTGAATTTACCAACCAATCAGCAAGAACAACACAGTGTGTTCACCAAAAATGGTCCGGCATCTAAACTTACATTCTTGCATTTCAAATAAAGATACCAAGAGAATGAAAATAATTTGATAATAGGAGTAAATTAGAAAGTTGCTTAAAATTGCATGCGCTATCGGAATCATGATAGAAAAAAAGTGGGTTCATTGTCCCTTTAAACAAAAGCAAGATGTAGTTAATGTCTCCCAATTAGGGCAAATCATATGTTTAGAAATATAGACACTGTAAAAAAGTGGCAAAAGAAACAGATTTATAGTAAACAAATAGTGAACTATAACTTTTTGTTTGTTACATATTTTGTTTTCTTGTATAGTATAACTAATGACCTACATGCATGCTAAGCTAAATAATAATACAAATAATAACACCAACAACAAATACACTAGAACATTTACTTTCATCTATATAAATTTGAAGTCAATGCCAAACTCAGCATATTATGAAATAAGTTAGCAGTTATTTTGATGTGTATATATATATATATATATATATATATATATATATATATATATATATATATATATATATATATATACATACATACATACACATACATACACACACACACACACACACATATGTATGTATATATGTGTGTTTAATACTGGTAGATTTAAATGTCTAGAATGATAATCTGTTTACTATTATAAGCTAGATATATAGCCCTATATAGAAATATTTTACAAATTTTAGGTGAAGAGAAGTAAAAATAAAAAAATAAAATAATATAGTTGCATAAGTGTGCACACCCTTAAACTAATACTTTGTTAAAACAACTTTTGATTTTATTACAGCACTCAGTCTTTTTGGGAATGAGTCTATCACCATGGCACACCTTGACTTGGCAAGATTTACCCACTCTTTGCAAAAACACTCCAAATCTGTCAGATTGCAAAGGCAACTCCTGTGCACAGCCCTCTTCAGATCTCCCCACAGATTTTCAATTGAATTCAGGTCTGGGCTCTGGCTGGGCCATTCCAAAACTTTAATCTTATTCTGGTGAAGCCATTCCTTTGTTGATTTGGATGTATGCTTTGGGTCGTTGTCATGCTGAAATATTAAGTTCCTCTTCATGTTCAGCTCTTTAGCAGAAGCCTGAAGGTTTTGTGCCAATATTGACTGGTATTTGGAACGGTTCATAATTCCCTATACCTTGAATAAGGCCCCAGTTCCAGCTGAAGAATAACAGCCCCAAAGCATGATGCTGACACCACCATGCTTCACTGTGGGTATGGTGTTCTTTTGGTGATATGAAGTGTTGTTTTTGCGCCAAACATATCTTTTGGAATTATTGCCAAAAAGTTCAACCTTGGTTTCATCAGACCATAACACCTTCCCATGCTTTTGGGAGACTTCACATGTGTTTTTGCTAAATTTAGCTGGGCTTGGATGTTTTTCTTCGTAATAAAAGGCTTCCGTCTTGCCGTCTACCCCAAAGCCCAATTATATGAAGAATACGGGAGATTGTTGTCACATGTACTACAAAGCCAGTACTTACCAGATATTCCTGCAGCTTCTTTAATGTTGCTGTAGGCCTTTTGGTAGCCTCCCAGACCAGTTTTCTTCTCGTCTTTTCATCAATTTTGGAGGGACATCCAAATCTTTGTATGATGATGACTGTCTCCACTGTGTTCCATGGTATATCTAATGCCTTGGAAATTCATTTGTACCCTTCTCCTGACTGATACCTTTTAACAATGAGATCCCTCTGATGCTTTGGAAGCTCTCTGCGGACCATGACTTTTATGTAGGTCAGGGGTGTGTAGACTTTTTATATCCACTGTGTGTGTGTGTATATTATATATATATATATATATATATATATATATATATATATATATATATATATATATATATATTATTTTTTTTAAATCAATACAAAAAATTTGGTATAGGAAATTAGCACATCCAGGCAAGTTTCCCGCTTGCTTTTTCCCAGTAAAACCCCATGTACATTGTTACCAATCTTGTGCAACAATGTACATGGAGTTTTTTTTGGGGGGGAAAGCAAGCAGGGAACTTGCCTGGATGTGCTAATTTCCAATGCAAAAAAATTTGTATTGATTTACTTTTGAGGATTTTAATCTCAGATTTTTATCTCCACCTTAATTTTAATGAGTATATATATATATAAATAATTAAGGGACATTGTACACTAGATTTTTATTTGCATAAATGTTTTGTAGATGATCCATTTATAAAGCCCATATGGGTGT
Source organism: Bombina bombina (assembly GCF_027579735.1). Lineage (NCBI taxonomy): Eukaryota > Metazoa > Chordata > Amphibia > Anura > Bombinatoridae > Bombina > Bombina bombina. The sequence goes on from NW_026513110.1 coordinate 86,701, forward strand.
GTTTTTGTACAAATGTATAGTTTTGCTTATTTTTAAATAACATTGTGCTGATTTTCAGACTCCTAATCAAGCCCCAAAGTTTTAGATGTTTACTGATGTATACAGATTTCAGATTGCTTTAGGGTTGTCACCTTTCTGGGAAGAAAATACCGGCCATGCTCATTAACATAAATGTGAATAAATAAATGTGAATAAATAATACAACAGCATAACTCTAGCATAATGCTAGTACGGATTTTAAATGCTCATTTGTTTATAACTAGTATGTATAACACTCAAAAGAAGTTTCACTTTGACAGGGGCTTTCTTTCAATATGTATTCTTTATTTTCTACATTGAAATGAATTTTAAAAATGTCGGTAAAATACCGGCTGGGCGGCAACCCTAGATTGCTTCTCTTTGTATAACGGGTCTTTTCATATGCAGGGGAGGGGCGTTCTGCTCTCAGCCCCTTTCAATGGGTGCCCCAGCCAAACCTCATCAACAGTGCTAAATTGGGAGCTTCTAAGTAAGTTTTTAAAAAGGTTTTATACTGGATTTTTATATCAGACACTACTAATAAGAATAATATTCACAGATACTATTACATACAGTTAAATGAAAATTGGTGTATACTGCCCCTTTAATAAAGTTATTCTCTTTTACGATTCAGAACCCATTGAAATGTTGAAGCTACCGGTGTGTTGGTCTCAGTTACTGTACTCTTACTTCCCTCCTTTAGCACAAAGCACTATAGAGAAACAAAATACAAAGGCTGCTCACTAATCTTTCCAGCTCTGACAGACACAAGAATTTCAGGAATCTTAATGCCACCAGGAAAGGCGTGTATTGTCTAAACTCTGGCACTTAACATAAAAATAAAAAAGATATTTCATAATATTTTCCATAACTTTTCATTTACAGCAGTGGATTCCAAGATAGATAGATAGATAGATAGATAGATACTTATACAACGAATTTAAAGGGACATAAAATCCACTTTTTTCATGACTGAGATAAGAACATCAAATTTTAAACAACTTTCCAATTTACTTCTATTATCTAATTTGCTTTGTTCTTTTAGTATCCTTTGTTGTAAAGCATACCTAGGTAGGGCAAGAAGTTGGGAACTAGCTGCTGATTGGTGGCTGCACATATATGCCTCTTGTCATTGGCTTACCAATGTGTTCAGCTACCTCTCAGTAGTGCATTGTTGCTCCTTCAATAAAGTATACCAAAATAATGAAGCTAAATTGATAAAAAGTAGTACATTTTTAAAAAATGTATGCTCTGATTTATAAAAGAAAAATGTTGGGTTTCATGTTCATTTAAGAAGACCAAAAATAAATTGGAAATACGTGGGCATTCCAATGCACTTTCTACGCAAGCACTCTTCTAGTGTGACTGTTTTAGTGAGAGCTTTTACTGTGCTGTACATGTGCTTGTGCACCCTCATTCAAACACTGTCTACTCAGAGGTGCCATATTTGCACAGGGTATATGTACATATGTTTAGCAAACAGCAAAAAAAAAACTGCTACTAGCAAGAATTTTTGTTAAAATGTATTAAAATTTTTTATTTATTCAAACTGAAATGCATTCATGTGCATTTACATTTTTTGAGGTTTATATTCCTTTAAAGGGACAGTATACACCAATTTTCATATAACTGCATGTAATAGACACTACTATAAAAAAATAATATGCACAGATACTGATATTAAAATCCAGTATACAACCATTTAAAAACTTACTTAAAAACTCCCAGTTTAGCATTGTTAAAAAGGTTAGATGGAACACCCACTGAAAGTGGCTGTATAGCAAAAACAGCAGACACTCCCCCCCATCCCCCTTCCTCTGTATATGAAAAGACCCTTTACACAAACAGGAGCAAACTGGAGAAGGTATATAACAGTCTACTTCTAAAACTTTGGGGCTTGGTTAGGAGTGTGAAAATCAGAGCAATGTTATTTAAAACTAAGCAAAAAAATATACATAAAAAAACCTGTATGGGCTATATAAATGGATAATCTACATAACATTTATTCAAAGAAAACTCTAGTGTATAATGTCCCTTTAAGGCAAACTTAAACCTCAAATCTCTAGTTTTCCAATACTTACAGGGCCATATCATTAAGCTCACTCACTATTCTATATTTAGAACATTTCATTTTAAAATAAATTATTTTCTATTACTATGGTTTTACCTTCAGCAGAGTGTTTAACACATTGTCAAAATTGTGCACTTGTGCTACTCCAGATGTGGATACAGCTGGTGAACAAATTAGATGCGGCATACATATATTTGTTTCAATCACAAAGAGGGTCATCCTAGAGTGCAACAATCTGTTTAACCTCTTCAAAGGGGATAATCATATAGTAAAACAGGGGAATTTGTTAAAACATAAAATGTACTAATGAAATATCCCTTTAAGTAAAAAGGTTGCACCGAATTACAAAAGGAGATACTGTATTCCAGGAATTGCGAATCTATGGGAGTCCCTAAGAGCCTGAGGGTTTTAAATAATTATAAAAAAGGATCAAATTCAATTGTAATTATTAATGTGTGTGACATTACATTTCTGCATGTTAATTTTATAGTTGATGATTCGATATATTAGCTTTGCTTATGATATTTGCACAGACTTTTTATTTAGCTGGTAAATTCATTCTCCAGCCATCTGGCAATTTTTTCACTAGGTGCAATTTAACATCTGGAGTTTACAGAGTGAGGATTGTAGAGTAAGTTATTTAAAGACAAATGCTTAGTTTGACAACTATGTATATATCATCAAGAAAAAAAACTAGTGAATGGAAAATTAGAGAACAGAATGGTGATAAATATGTTTGTTCTACAGCCACAGTTTGGTATAAGTGTATGCCTACATTTTTAAATTGCTACCCCATTTTGTGATAACTTATGTTTTATTATCCTTTTCAATTCTCAAATCAGCCATACTCACGTCTGTCTTTTGCACTTTACCCTGTTTTTTTCTCCCCAAATCTGAGGACTTTCCAAAATTTCCAAAACACTATTTGGGACCAGGAAGCTAAGGCTTTTAGAGAATCCTGAGGGAGGAGTCTCAGCACATTGCTTAGTCAGGTGCACAATAGGAAGAGCTGGGTAGGCAGTAAGTATGGTAGAGGCAGACTGGAGGCTTAAGTAGGCGGTTGCCAGTTTTACTTGGGGAAAACAGCTCCCAAACTGTGGCAGTGCCATACTGGAAGGTGGTAGTTCCCGCCTTTTTTAAATACACAATTCCTCTCTTTTAACGTTATTGTACTCTGATTTTAACTTCTTTTCCTCAACACACTTTCTTGTAATCTCTTATTTCATCTATTGCTTTTTTTTTTTTAATTATTTTTTATTATTAAAAGGACATAAAGAACCTAGTAAGTACAAGACCATTTCTGCAGTTTTGCAAGGAACATCTTGTTTGCGTCAATTGTTTTTCAATGGCCAAGCTCCTTATTTGGATGAACCGACTTGTTACTGGAGAAGACATGGCTAAAGCACGGTCATTTTACTAGCAAAACTAACTATTTGTTTCTAGTATCTGATCGTATCACCTCTGCTGAGGCAATAATGAAAACATATTCCATATTTTTACAGTGCATAATTAAACTGTTTTTATAATATAATCTCAAAAAGTTTAAGTCCCTTTAGCATTTACTTCCTTTGTCTAAAGGCACCTTCTAGTTTAAAAATAAAACACTCTTTTTTTTTTTTTTACTGCAGCCTTTTATTTAGTATTTTTGCTAAACATATGGACTACCAATTCAGTTCAACCTCTGCTAAGAATTTAAATGCATAGTAAGTCATGCACTCGGCACACTCCCCTGTAACTCCAGGCAAGCCCGGCATCTCATAGCTGAATGAATTTTACAACATACACTGTAAATACGGCAGTTCTAGTGTTTGTAGTAAGAACATAAAAGTATCAAGAACCTGACATCTCGCTTCTGAATTCTACGTCATTTAAATGGTTTATCAAATTATTTTCGATAACATTTTCCAATAAAGTCTATGCTAATGTCTGAAGATGAATTGTGTAATAAGCTTTTGACCGAAATAGAATCTGCTCACACGCACTATTATATATTAACTTGTTTCTGCAGGTGCACTCTAAAGGGATGTGAAACCCCAAAAATGTATTTTGTGATTCAGACAGAACATACACTTATAAAAAAGTTTTCAATTTACTTCTATTGTCAAATTTGCTTAGATCCCATGATATTCTTTGTTGAAGAGATACCTAGGTAGACATCTGGAGCACAATATAGCAGGAAATAGTGCAGTTATCTAGTGCTCTTGCAAATGGATAATATTCTTGCAAAACTGCTGCCATATAATGTTCCAGAAATGGGCTGGCTCCTAAGCATATGTCCCTGCTTTTCAACAAAAGTATGTTAACATTTGTATGAACTCAACACAAGTTTTTGTTTCAGTAGAATCGTATATAAAACGAGCATAAAAAGGGAAGAAAACAAATTGAAATGAAACATTCTAGTTTGCCTACAGCAGATGAAAGGAACATTTCACCAATGTTTTATTATTGCTGTGATATTAGTCAGTGTGATCTTTAAATGGGCATGAAACTCATTTTTTCTTTCATGATTCAAAAAGATCACAAAAAAGGTTTCAAAAATCCTTTTATTAAAATGTATTTACTTTGTTTGGTATTCTTTGTTGAAGAGCATAACGCAGTAAGAAGCGTACCATGCACGTGTTGGTAGTCACTATGGGCTCAATTTACTGAGTGCCGGGTGGATGAGGTGCCCTATCATGAGCATCGTCTGCCCAGTGTTGTGGCGAGCGGGCAGCATCCGCTAACCTCAGGCAAGCAGGGGCTGTCAATCATTCAGATCAAATTGGGATAATTGAAATCCAAAGAGGTGGCAGAGAGGTTAAGTAGCAGCGGTCTTAAAGTCGCAGCTACTTAAAGGGACAGTCAAGTCCAAAATAAACTTTCATGATTCAAATATGGCATGCAATTTTAAACAACTTTCCAATTTACTTTTAACACCAATTTTGCTTTGTTCTCTCTATATTCTTAATTAAAAGCTAAACCTAGGTAGGCTCATATGCTAATTTCTTAGACCTTGAAGGCCGTCTCTAATCTGAATGCATCGATAGTTTTTCACCACTAGAGGGCGTTAATTCATGTGTGTCATATAGATAGCATTGAGCTCACGCACGTGAAGTTACCTAGGAGTCAGCACTGATCGGCTAGACTGCAAGTCTGTCAAAAGAACTGAAGTAAGGGGGCAGTCTGCAGAGCCTTAGATACAAGGTAATTACAGAGGTAAAATGTGTATAATTATAACTGTGTTGGTTATGCAAAACTGGGGAATGGGTAATATAGGGATTATTTATCTTTCTAAACAATAAAAATTCTGGTGCCGACTGTCCCTTTAACTAGCGTTTGGTAGCAGTTTTGCAATAATGCTTTTAACAGTATTTTATGCTTTTGACCACTAGATAGCAGCAGAGATTGCACAATGTAAAACATTGTTAAAAACAGTTTTGCAAAATAGCTGCCATATAGTGTTTCAGACATGTGTATGCTACCTAACTAGGTATACTCTTCAAGAAAAGATACCAATAGAATAAAGTAAATTTGATAAGAAAAGAGAACAGGATTTTTTTATGTATTGTACTCTCTATTTCAATTATGAAAAAACATTTGGGGTTTCATGTCCCTTTAAATATAGTGAAACATTGAACATGACAACAAAATGTAACATCTTTTTTATTAAAGGACCAGTAAATGCAGAAGATTTGCATAATCAGCAAATACATGATAAAAATACAATGAAATAGCACTAAGTCTGAACTTCAAATGAGTTAAATGTTTTCTGACAAATTTCAAAGTTATGTCTATTTCCACTCTGCCTGTATCATGTGACAGCCAATCACAAATGCATTTACGTATATTCTGTGAATTTTTGCTCATGCTCAGTAGGAGCTGGTGACTCAAAAAGTGTAAATATTAAAATACTGTGCACATTTTGTTAATGGAAGTAGATTGGTAAGTTGTTGGTAAAATTGCATGATCTGAATAATGAAACTTTAATTTTGACTTGAGAGTCCCTTTAACGATGCTCTTTGGTTGTTTGCCTGCTAAGGAGTTATAGTATCCCTTTAAATGGCACGTGGCAAGAAAAAAGAAAAATAGACTTCCTGAAATTTATAGGGTACTTTTCTTCTGCTTAAAAACTTTTACACAATGTATATATTATTATCAAACATAAAGCCTTAAAACTGCATTATAAAATGCATTATAAAATGATTTCCTGTTAAAGGGACAGTCTAGTCCAAAATAAACTTTCATGATTCAGATAGGGCATGTCATTTTTAACAACTTTCCAATTTACTTTTCTCACTAATTTTGCTTTGTTCTCTTGGTATTCTTAGTTGAAAGCTAAACCTAGAAGGTTCATATGCTAATTTCTTAGACCTTAAAGGCTGCCTCGCATATGAATGCATTTGGACAGTTTTTCACCACTAGAGGGTGTTCGTTCATGTGTGTCATATAAATAACACTGTGCTCACGCATGTGTAGTTACCTAGGAGTCAGCACTGATTGGCTAAAATGCAAGTCTGTCAAAAGAACTGAAATAAGGGGGCAGTTTGCAGAGGCTTAGATGCAAGACAGAGGTAAAAAGTGAATTAATATAACCGTGTTGGTTATGCAAAACTTGTAAATGGGTAATAAAGGGATTATCTATCTTTTACAACAATACAAATTCTGGTGTAGACTGCCCCTTTAACTACAACCAAATACATACACCCATAAACAAAGTAGCAGTTATGTGCATATTCTATCCAGTAGCAAGTCACAGTATGTGGGTGAAGTGACTTCTGTGTGTGCAGATGTATGCACTGTACTGTTTAGAAGGGAGAAGGGGTACATTTGCTGGGCCCTGCCTTAAAATGCCATCATCAAATTTGTTAAGAGAGGTTTGACTCCAATCCGTCCACCATGTTACCAACAGCCCCATCAAGCATTGCATTTAAAAACAAGTGACATTAAGTCCGCCTCCCAGTTTCACGTCTTGGGTAAAGAGGCTTTGCTTAAATTTTTTGCTCAAAATTGCATTTGTATTTCACAGCCGTGAGGTCTAAAAAAGGATCCAGCTGCACCAGGCTAAATTTTAAGTGCAGTTGTGGTGGTTGTCGGGAAGGGGGAGTTGGGGTACCAATGGGTGTCTTGGGGCTCTAAATCAGGGCACCAGGGCCTAATTTTGTGGCCAGTGGCTCCCTGGTGTCTGGGTTTTTCGAGTCCTGTTGTAAGGCCTAGCAAAAATTGTATAATGTAATTTCAACTAAAGATAAACTGGTTTTTGACTATAGGGCAGTTTTTTTTTCTGGCTTCCTCATCCTTCTGAGCTTTGCTATGAAGAGAGGAAAAAAGATTTATCAGCAACATTTGTAAATAGTACTTTGCTGAAGTGTTCACAGCTGACATTACGCAGAGGAAAAGCGAACAAAAATGTGTTTATATTTTAATAACAGAAACTAGCTCAGTAGCATGATAGAAATTGCAATAACATGGTTTTTTATTTCCTTTTGTTCTATTAATTTTTCCACTTCAGAAATCAAATGATTTGTGCTCTCTACAAGTACTGTACAAAACGTAGTTTGGTAACATAGGAACACTTATTTGTTCATTAGTTGAGGTAAATTGAAGCAGGCAAAAAAATGTTATTAAACCTCAAGGGGAGTGGGGGGAAAAAGAAGAAAAAATAAAAACAACAACAAAAAAACACAACAAACAAAGGAATATAGAAGCACAAATAGAAAATACTATAATGTTTAGAGCAATTTTATTGACATTTTAGAGGTTTTTAAAAATAACAATTTACAATACTCAGAATCTAGTGTCACAATCTGATGAAAGACAAACCCTGTTAACGGCAATGCGGTTTTCTAATTGTGGCTACATTTTTGCATTTACATTATTGCAATAAAGGAAATCTTGTTACTTAGTGGTTTCACGATTTACAGTGTGAGAACTGTAAAAACCCATTTTAGAAGATGAGATACGTTGTGGCCACTTCCTCTAATAGAAACCTGTAGTGTGTTGTTCTTGATTTCAAATCTAAATATTGCCAAACCAGAAAACAGTGATTTCTCTATCAATCAATAGTTGGAAATACAAAAAAATATATATTAAAAAAGTGTCAATATCATTAAGCAAACAATCTCACACATGTAAATGATGATTTCCCTTACACACCATATAAAGGGGTTCATTCTAAACAACTGTAATATAACCTTAAGAGATGTGAAACAGCCAATGCATATTTCAATTTTGGTTGGATTCCTAGTTTCGATCCCAAAAAAACACAAGTACTTAACAACAGAATCAGCTCTACCATTAGGCTAAATAGTCGATCACCTAAGGCCTCAATCATGATGGGGCCTCGCACAGGGGCATAGGAAAATATGCCCTTTTTTCTCAGATCAAACAGGTGTTGCTGACTTTGTAACCCAGTACATTGGCTTCCTCCAAGCACAGTCATATAGTCTAATATATGTATATGTGTGAGAAGGGGGTGGAACATAAGTGTGCAGGCGCATTATAATGAAGCGATTACTGCTGCACCAAATGCTCTGTGTCCGAGGAACGCCCAGTCTGTGTAGTGCTCCGTCTCTGTTCAGCTGAAGTGTGTGGTGAATGAACTGCAGACAACAGTGGAACAATATGGGGTCCCTACTTCAGCTTGCAAGTACAGTCACTCACTTGGCTTTATCTGCCTGGCTAAGTTTGGTAATAAAGATCAGGACTTTTTTGCCATATTTTTCTCCTCTGCAGCAAAGGGCACTGAACTAGATAGTTGCTCCCACAACAGTCGCTAACATTAGCTAAATTGCCAGTAGTCCTGTGTGAGCCCTTCGCCTGCTCAGGCAACTTGTTATTGACAGTCACATTGTGGACAGTTGTAGGCTGTGCTTGTATATATTAAGTGGTGTGTATGTGTATATCAGGTGATAGCATTTTACAGCTATAGTTTGCATAAAAATGCTCATTTAAAACATCATTACTTTATGACTTTCCCTGTATTTTTATACACACTTTTTAAAGAGGACACATTTATTTCACTCTTAGAAGCCACATACATCTTAGGACATAGGGTTTGTGTATAGATATATCCTATAATATAAAAGGCCTTAGAGTCTACCGGATCTGCTGTGGCACGGTGACGGTGGGCAGAAGTGGGTGTGGTCAGGCGTGAGCGGGGCATGGTCGGACGTAACAGGGATGTGGCCGGGCGCGGTCGCACACGTGCGAGAGAGGTGGAAGGAGATAGAGAGGGGGAGAGAGCAAAAAAGAGGGGAAAGACCTAAAGAGAGGGGAAAGAGCAAGCAAAAGAGAGTGGAAAGAGCAAAATAGAGGGGGGAGAGGAAAAATAGAGGGGAAAGAGCAAAATAGAGGGAAGAGAGGGGGGAGAGAAAGAGCAAAAGAGAGGGGGAGAGAGAAAATAAGAGGGGGAAAGAGAGAGAGCAAAATGAGAGAGGGGGAGAAAGGGGGAGAAAGAGCAATAGAGAGGGGGAGAGAGAGCAAAAGAGAGGGATGGAGAGAGAGAGAGCAAAAGAGGGGAGAGAGACAGGGCAAAAAAGAGAGGGGGAGAGAGAGAGCGTAAAAGAGAAGGGGAAGAAAGAGAACGCAAAAGAGGGGAGAGAGAGAGAGAGCGCAAAAGAGAAGGGGGGAGAGCAAAAGAAAAGGGAGAGAGAGAGCGCAAAAGAGAAGGGGGGAGAGCAAAAGAAAAGAGAGGGGGGGAGAGCAAAAGAGAGGGGTGAGAGAGCAAAAGAGAGGGGAGAGAGGGGAGAGGGAGCAAAAGAGAGGGGAGAGAGAGCAAAAGAGAGAGGGGAGAGAGAGCAAAAGAGAGTGGGGAGAGAGAGCAAAAGAGAGAGGGGAGAGAGAGCAAAAACAGAATTTATGCTTACCTGATAAATTACTTTCTCCAACGGTGTGTCCGGTCCACGGCGTCATCCTTACTTGTGGGAATATCTCTTCCCCAACAGGAAATGGCAGAGAGTCCCAGCAAAGCTGGCCATATAGTCCCTCCTAGGCTCCGCCCACCCCAGTCATTCGACCGACGGACAGGAGGAAAAAATAGGAGAAACTATAGGGTGCCGTGGTGACTGTAGTTAGAGAAAATAATTCATCAAACCTGATTAAAAAACCAGGGCGGGCCGTGGACCGGACACACCGTTGGAGTAAGTAATTTATCAGGTAAGCATAAATTCTGTTTTCTCCAACATTGGTGTGTCCGGTCCACGGCGTCATCCTTACTTGTGGGAACCAATACCAAAGCTTTAGGACACGGATGAAGGGAGGGAGCAAATCAGGTTACCTAAACAGAAGGCACCACGGCTTGCAAAACCTTTCTCCCAAAAATAGCCTCCAAAGAAGCAAAAGTATCAAATTTGTAAAATTTGGCAAAAGTGTGCAGTGAAGACCAAGTCGCTGCCTTACATATCTGATCAACAGAAGCCTCGTTCTTGAAGGCCCATGTGGAAGCCATAGCCCTAGTAGAGTGAGCTGTGATTCTTTCAGGAGGCTGCCGTCCGGCAGTCTCGTAAGCCAATCGGATGATGCTTTTAAGCCAAAAGGAAAGAGAGGTAGAAGTCGCTTTTTGACCTCTCCTTTTACCAGAATAGACGACAAACAGAGAAGATGTTTGTCTAAACTCCTTTGTAGCTTCTAAATAGAATTTTAGAGCACGGACTACATCTAAATTGTGTAGCAAACGTTCCTTCTTTGAAACTGGATTCGGACACAAAGAAGGTACAACTATCTCCTTTGGAAGAAAACCAGGCTTAGTACGCAAAACAACCTTATTTGAATGGAACACCAGATAGGGCGGAGTACACTGCAGAGCAGATAACTCAGAAACTCTTCTAGCAGAAGAAATAGCAACCAAAAACAAAACTTTCCAAGATAACAACTTAATATCTATGGAATGTAAAGGTTCAAACGGAACCCCTTGGAGAACTGAAAGAACTAGATTTAAACTCCAGGGAGGAGTCAAAGGTCTGTAAACAGGCTTGATCCTAACCAGAGCCTGAACAAATGCTTGAACATCTGGCACAGCTGCCAGTCGTTTGTGTAGTAAAACAGTTAAAGCAGAAATCTGTCCCTTTAGAGAACTCGCTGATAATCCTTTATCCAAACCTTCTTGTAGAAAAGAAAGGATCTTAGGAATTTTGATCTTATTCCATGGGAATCCCTTGGATTCACACCAGCAGATATATCTTTTCCATATTTTTGGTAAATTTTTCTAGTTACCGGTTTTCTGGCTTGAACCAGAGTATCTATCACAGAATCTGAAAACCCACGCTTTGATAGAATCAAGCGTTCAATCTCCAAGCCGTCAGCTGGAGGGAGACCAGATTTGGATGTTCGAATGGACCCTGTACAAGAAGGTCCTGTCTCAAAGGTAGCTTCCATGGTGGAACCGATGACATATTCACCAGGTCTGCATACCAAGTCCTGCGTGGCCACGCAGGAGCTATCAAGATCACCGAGGCCCTCTCCTGCTTGATCCTGGCTACCAGCCTGGGAATGAGAGGAAACGGTGGAAACACAAGCTAGGTTGAAGGTCCAAGGCGCTACTAGTGCATCCACTAGAGTCGCCTTGGGATCCCTGGATCTGGACCCGTAGCAAGGAACCTTGAAGTTCTGACGAGACGCCATCAGATCCATATCTGGAATGCCCCATAATTGAATCAATTGGGCAAAGATCTCCGGGTGGAGTTCCCACTCCCCCGGATGGAAAGTCTGACGACTCAGATAATCCGCCTCCCAGTTTTCCACACCTGGGATGTGGATCGCAGATAGGTGGCAGGAGTGATCCTCCGCCCATTTTATTATTTTGGTCACTTCTTTCATCGCCAGGGAACTCTTTGTTCCCCCCTGATGATTGATATAAGCAACAGTCGTCATGTTGTCTGATTGGAATCTTATGAATCTGGCCTTTGCTAGTTGAGGCCAAGCCCTGAGAGCATTGAATATCGCTCTTAGTTCCAGAATGTTTATCGGGAGAAGAGACTCTTCCCGAGACCAAAGTCCCTGAGCTTTCAGGGATTCCCAGACCGCGCCCCAGCCCACTAGACTGGCGTCGGTCGTGACGATGACCCACTCTGGTCTGCAGAAGCTCATTCCCTGGGACAGGTTGTCCAGGGTTAGCCACCAACGGAGTGAGTCTCTGGTCTTCTGATCTACTTGAATCACTGGAGACAGGTCTGTATAGTCCCCATTCCACTGTTTCAGCATGCACAGTTGTAATGGTCTTAGATGAATTCGCGCAAAAGGAACTATGTCCATTGCTGCAACCATCAACCCTACTACTTCCATGCACTGAGCTACGGAAGGACAAGGAATAGAATGAAGAACTTGACAAGCGTTTAGAAGTTTTGACTTTCTGACTTCTGTCAGGAAAATCCTCATTTCTAAAGAATCTATTATCGTTCCCAAGAAGGGAACTCTTGTCGACGGAGACAGGGAACTTTTTTCTATGTTCACCTTCCATCCGTGAGATCTGAGAAAGGCCAGAACGATGTCTGTGTGAGCCTTTGCCTTGTATTAGAATGTCGTCCAAGTACGGTAATACTGCAATGCCCCTTGGTCTTAGAACCGCTAAAAGGGACCCGAGTACCTTTGTGAAAATCCTTGGAGCAGTGGCTAACCCGAATGGGAGGGCCACAAACTGGTAATGTTTGTCCAGAAAGGCGAACCTTAGGAACTGATGATGTTCTTTGTGGATAGGAATATGAAGATACGCATCCTTTAGATCCACGGTAGTCATAAATTGACCTTCCTGGATTGTAGGTAGAATAGTTCGAATGGTTTCCATTTTGAACGATGGTACTCTGAGAAATTTGTTTAGGATCTTTAAATCCAGAATTGGTCTGAAAGTTCCCTCTTTTTTGGGAACTACGAACAGATTTGAGTAAAATCCCATTCCTTGTTCCGCCGATGGAACTGGGTGTATCACTCCCATCTTTAACAGGTCTTCTACACAATGTAAGAATGCCTGTCTCTTTATTTGGTTTGAGGATAAGTGAGACATGTGGAACCTTCCCCTTGGGGGTAGTTCCTTGAATTCCAGAAGATAACCCTGAGAAACTATTTCTAGTGTCCAGGGATCCTGAACATCTCTTGCCCAAGCCTGAGCAAAGAGAGAGAGTCTGCCCCCTACTAGATCCGATCCCGGATCGGGGGCTACTCCTTCATGCTGTTTTGTTAGCAGCAGCAGGTTTCTTGGCCTGCTTACCCTTGTTCCAGCCTTGCATCGGTTTCCAGGCTGGTTTGATTTGTGAAGCATTACCCTCTTGCTTAGAGGATGCAGAATTAGAGGCCGGTCCGTTCCTGAAATTACAAAAGGAACGAAAATTAGACTTATTCTTGGCTTTGAAAGGCCTATCTTGTGGGAGGGCGTGGCCCTTTCCCCCAGTGATGTCTGAGATAATCTCTTTCAATTCTGGCCCAAAGAGAGTTTTACCCTTGAAGGGGATATTAAGCAATTTTGTCTTGGATGATACATCCGCTGACCAAGACTTTAGCCAAAGCGCTCTGCGCGCCACAATTGCAAACCCTGAATTTTTCGCCGCTAATCTAGCTAATTGCAAAGCGGCATCTAAAATAAAAGAATTAGCCAACTTAAGTGCGTGAACTCTGTCCATAACCTCCTCATATGGAGTCTCTCTACTGAGCGACTTTTCTAGTTCCTCGAACCAGAACCACGCTGCTGTAGTGACAGGAACAATGCACGAAATGGGTTGCAGAAGGTAACCTTGCTGTACAAAAATCTTTTTAAGCAAACCCTCCAATTTTTTATCCATAGGATCTTTGAAAGCACAATTATCCTCGATAGGAATAGTAGTGCGCTTGTTTAGAGTAGAAACTGCCCCCTCGACCTTAGGGACTGTCTGCCATAAGTCCTTTCTGGGGTCGACCATAGGAAATAATTTCTTAAATATAGGAGTGGGGACAAAAGGTATGCCGGGCTTCTCCCATTCCTTATTCACTATGTCCGCCACCCGCTTGGGTATAGGAAAAGCGTCGGGGTGCACCGGAACCTCTAGGAACTTGTCCATCTTGCATAATTTTTCTGGAATGACCAGGTTGTCACAATCATCCAGAGTAGATAACACCTCCTTAAGCAGTGCGCGGAGATGCACTAATATAAATTTAAATGTCACAACATCAGGTTCAGCCTGTTGAGAAATTTTTCCTGAATCTGAAATTTCCCCATCTGACAAAACCTCCCTCATGGCCCCTTCAGATTGGTGTGAGGGTATGACAGAGCAATTATCATCAGCGCCCTCCTGCTCTTCAGTGTTTAAAACAGAGCAATCGCGCTTTCTCTGATATGCAGGCATTTTGGATAAAATATTTGCTATGGAGTTATCCATTACTGCCGTCAATTGTTGCATAGTAATAAGCATTGGTGCGCTAGAAGTACTAGGGGCCTCCTGCGTGGGCAAAACTGGCATAGACACAGAAGGAGATGATGTAGAACTATGTCTACTCCCTTCATCTGATGAAACATCTTGGGCAATTTTACTATCTGTGGCAGTACTGTCCTTACTTTGTTTGGACGCTATGGCACAATTATCACATAATTTTGAAGGGGGAGACACATTGACTTTCATACATATAGAACATAGCTTATCTGAAGGTACAGACATGTTAAACAGGCTTAAACTTGTCAATAAAGCACAAAAACCGTTTTAAAACAAAACCGTTACTGTCTCTTTAAATTTTAAACAGAGCACACTTTATTGCTGAATATGTGAAAAAGTATGAAGGAATTGTTCAAAATTTACCAAATTTTCACCACAGTGTCTTAAAGCATTCAAAGTATTGCACACCAATTTTCAGAGCTTTAACCCTTAAAATAACGAAACCGGAGCCGGTTACAGTTTTAACCCCTCTACAGTCCCAGCTACAGCCTTTGCTGCGACTTTAACAAACCCAGGGGAGAATACGATACCAAATGAAGCCTTCTAGGAACTTTTTCAACTACTTTCAGATCCTCACACATGCATCTGCATGTCTTGCTCTCAAAAGTAACTGCGCAGTAATGGCGCGAAAATGAGGCTCAGCCTACAACTGGGAAGGCCCTTCCTGACTGGAAAGGTGTCTAACACAGTGCCTGACATTAAAAAACGTTCCCCAAGTTTATAAGTGTGAATTACAAGCATAAACATGTATAAGATGCCCAAATAAAGCAATCGATTTTGCTCATAAAAGTGTCTATCAGTTTTATAGCCCATATTAAGCCCTTTATTCTGTTTGAGACTAAGAAAATGGCTTACCGGTCCCCATGAGGGGAAATGACAGCCTTCCAGCATTTCACAGTCTTGTTAGAAATATGGCTAGTCATACCTTAAGCAGAAAAGTCTGCTAACTGTTTCCCCCAACTGAAGTTACTTCATCTCAACAGTCCTATGTGGAAACAGCAAACGATTTTAGTTACTGTCTGCTAAAATCATCTTCCTCTCACAAACAGAACTCTTCATCTTTTTCTGTTTCAGAGTAAATAGTACATACCAGCACTATTTTAAAATAACAAACTCTTGATAGTAGAATAAAAAACTACAACTAAACACCACATACTCTTAACCATCTCCGTGGAGATGTTGCCTGTGCAACGGCAAAGAGAATGACTGGGGTGGGCGGAGCCTAGGAGGGACTATATGGCCAGCTTTGCTGGGACTCTCTGCCATTTCTTGTTGGGGAAGAGATATTCCCACAAGTAAGGATGACGCCGTGGACCGGACACACCAATGTTGGAGAAAGAGAGGGGAGAGAGAGCAAAAGAGAGAGGGGAGAGAGAGCAAAAGAGAGAGGGGAGAGAGAGCAAAAGAGAGAGGGGAGAGAGAGCAAAAGAGAGGAGGAGGAGGGAGTGAGAGCAAGGGGTGGGACCGATGTACTGCAAAAAATGGCCCATGTGAACAACAAAATATGCAGTTTGTACAAATTAATTTATGGGGCTAAGTGTTATATCTTTTTTCTTTTGTTGGTTAAAGAGATATGAAACCCAAAGTTGTTGTCTTTCATGATTCAGACAGAGCATGCAATTCTAAACAAATATCTAATTCACTTCTATTATCTAGTTTGCTTTGTTCTCTTTGTGTCCTGTGTTGAAAGCATAGCTAGGTAGGATCAGGAGCAGCAATGCACTACTGGGAGTTAGCTGCTGATTGGTGGTTGCACATAAACAACTCGTTATTGTTCAGCTAGCTCCCAGTAGTGCATTGCTGCTCCTTCAACTTAAGATGCCAAGAGAATGCAGCAAGTTTAATAATAGAAGTAAATGTGAAAGGGGTTTAAAATGTTCCCGTCATAATTCAGTCAGAGCAAACAATTTTAAAGATTTATGTCCCTTTAAGAGGGGCCTCATAATTTAGTTTTGCCTAAGGCCTCCATTAGTAGTTGGTGCTGCTTAACAAATGAAAAAAAACATTTTCAGGAACATTTCTATGAAAAACTCTTCACTCCTATGGGCTTGTAACATGCTTCCCACATTGCCCAAAACCAAAACCTCAACATCAAGAGCCGATATCGTAAAGATTGGCTTCAAATGCTTTAGACTCTAAAGTTTAGAGCACTATTGCTTGCATATAGCCATGTGTTTAATCCCAGCATAGGAGTTAAAGTCTGCTCCAGCGCAGAATTACACTACTGGAGCTAGTCGAATACATCTGGTGAGTAAATGACGAGAGACAAATGTGTATAGCTATTAATCACCAGCTAGCTCACAGTAGTGAACTACTGCTCATAATCTACCCAAGTATGCTTTTTATGAAATGATATAAAGACTAAACTTGATAACAGAAGTAAATATAAAAGTCTTTCTAAATTCTATATTCCATCTGAATCATTGTTAATATTATGTACTTTTAATGTCAGCCCCACAGCAGTAATACCATAGTTGCCAACTGTCCCGTTTTTGCTGGGACAGTCCCGGAATTTGGGACCCAGTCCCGGCCATTTAAATGTCCCGGACTGTCCCGGCAAGTAGCAGTAGCAGGCTGTAGCTTCAGCTTTATAGCGCGATCTGACACTGACTCGGTCTCCTCCTTTGAATCTTGCGATCCTCTGTGCGGTCGGGACAGGTAGTGACATCATGTGACCCCGCTTGCCCGCTCATACTAGAGCCTCAGCCTTCACACATGCGGCGACAAGAGTCTAGGACACACCGAGTTACTCTGCAGCCTGAGCCAGATCATTGCCAACTGTCAGTCTGCGACAGCGGAGCGCCAGAGAGGTGAGATGCGGGTGTTCCAACCAGGGTACAGGACAATCAACATTGGCTGCTGCTAATTATTTCTAAAACTGACAGTGTGTGCCGCAATAGAGGGCTCCCCACCCCTTGGCAAATGCGAGCTTGTCTCATGTCAGGTAGCTGGGTCAGTGGTGAGTAATATGTGGGATATGTCAGGTTATGGGGCTTTTATTAAGCTGTTCTGTCAGTAGCTGCTCTAGAGTATCAGAGGAGCCTGTAGTCACCAGCAGAAATAATCATGGTGTCCTTGTTTTGTATTACCCCAAGAGTACATGGCATGTGTGGATCAGGATATTTTGTTATTCTCCTCAGTCACAAGTCTGATATCTTTTTTTTTTTTTTTTATTCTGTTTTTTTCTGCTTCAGTGTCTGACTGTATGTGTGGTTTTTTTCTTGCCCTTTCCATGTTTAATCCTAGTTAGTTGTCCCCTTCAAGTGAGGCAAGAACTTTAGTACCAGAACCGTCTGACTTTCATTTGGCTCTGATTGTACATGCACTCAGATGTACAGATTTATTTATGTGGTGTCATATTGATAGAAAGGAAAAAATAAGATTTTAAAACTTACAAATAAATGCAACTATTTAATGTTTAGAATGACTAACTGCCTTGGTCTTTATTCACTGTGAGGTTGTTCCTTGGTGTTCTGTTTCTCTGCCACTTCTACGGCTTTATATTCTATAAATGTGATGGGTCATGCTATTTAATGCATACCATTCTATAAGTGAATACCAAAGTAATCACCAATTGCACAGAATTCTTCTTCTCTCTCTTGGAGTTGCTTTCTTGGACTGGTAATCTTTGGCAGATAATTTTTATATACATATATACACTGCACCATAATAAATAGGTGGAGCTAAATTATGCTAATTATGTGGGTCTGGCAAAGTGGGCTGAACTTTAGGGCAAGGGGTGTGGTAAAAACTTTCATGCAGGTAATTGATAGCTGAAAGTGTCCCTGGAATTTTTTTTCAAATGTTGGCAACTATGTAATACAGTACTGGAATCTAGTTAAAGTGAATGTAAATGTTGATGCTAAAGTGGCACTGTTTATTAAATTCATCGAAATTTACATTTCACTCGTGCTGTGAAAAAAAAACTTACCTTTTAATCTTGACAGCAGCTCCAGCTTCCTCCACCCATCGCAAAGCCTCTTCCTAGGTCTAAAATGATGAATCCGGCTTCCTCCAATCACGGCATTGAATCAGACACCGATTCACCCGGGGGAGGAAGCAGTGATTGGAGGATGACCTATCCAAAATTTCTGACATCAGAAATGGCTTGTGACGACCGGAGGAAGCTGGAGCTGCTGTCAAGTTTAAAAGGTATTTCTTCACAACGAGTGAAAGGTAAATTTTGATGAATTAAAGTGCCCCTGTTTTTAATCGAATTTTTAAAAACCGGGCACTTTAGCATCAAAATTTACATTCACTTTAAACACAACTGGCGAGCCAATGACAAAAAGAATATATATATATAGCCACCAATCACCATCTAGCTCCCAGTAGTGCATTGCTACTTCTGAACCTGATCTAGGCCTGCTTATCAACAAATGATACCAAGAAAACAAAGTACTTTTGATACAAGACGTTTTAAAGTCTCTTAAAATTGCATATTTTAAAAAAACCTTTCCTGGTTTAGAGTTTGTACAAAGCTAGTGAATACACATGTAAACAAATTACATTCATTATACTGAAGTTCATAATATATATAAGTCCAAGCAACAAGGATTTGGCAAAAATATAAAAGAAGAATAGTAAAAAGATACAAATTCAATATTTAAGCAAGCAACAAATATTAGTATGGCTTATAAGATTATTGACATAGTAGATATAAATAATTACAGATGTGGTATTTTGTGAGAGAAACCGCAAAATAACACTTTGAGCACAAATGAAGTTCCAGAGTATATTAATAGGTGGGGGGTAGGAACATAAGTAGTATAACTAAGGGGTGAATGCCCCCGAAACGTCACATTGAATTAAATATTGCTGTGTTGTAAATCCAGAGTCCAAATATTGAATCTTTCTATTAAATTGCATTTGCACCCTGGTGTTTGGCGAGTGGGAGTGCGCTATCTACTGTATATATATATATATATATATATATATATATGCACACACACACAGTGTCTCACAAAAGTGAGTACACCCCTCACATTTTTGTAAATGTTTTATTATATATTTTCATGTGACAACACTGAATAA
The DNA here is from genome assembly GCF_027579735.1 of Bombina bombina. Lineage (NCBI taxonomy): Eukaryota > Metazoa > Chordata > Amphibia > Anura > Bombinatoridae > Bombina > Bombina bombina. The sequence continues at coordinate 106,192 of NW_026513110.1, forward strand.
ATGACACTTTGCTACAATGTAAAGTATTGAGTGTACAGCCTGTATAACAGTGTAAATTTGCTGTCCCCTCAAAATAACTCAACACACAGCCATTAAAGGGACACTGAACCCAAATTTTTTCTTTCGTGATTCAAATAGAGCATGCAATTTTTTTTTTTTTTATATTCTTTTTTATTAATGTTCATTATTTTACATTCAAACAATTGTTTACGTCATACAAGACACATTTTAATCATAAACATTATTTAGATCCAGAATTAAGTACAATATTAGTTAAACCTGATTAAGTTAAGTCGCAAGGAAAAGAAGAAAAGGAAAAGAAAGAAGAGGAAAAAAAAAAAAAAGAATATTGGTATATATAACTTATCACCTAGCCGATTATTACCTTTACCAATCAAAAACAAAGTTCAGCCCTCTGCTTAGCTATCTTGTAGATGCAAAATAGTTCTTAATTGAATAATTGCCAATTAAGTCCCTTCATCTTCCTCTCGACGTTCCCCTGCTTATAGTCAACCTAATTTTATTTGATTATATCCTTGATTGTAGCTTGTACTAACTGAACCTACCTCCCTACCAAAACTTCCCTCTGCTCGTACCTACCTGAACCTTCGATAAACCATGAACCAAGACAAACAAAAAAAAAAAAAAAAAAAGGGGAGAAGGAAGGGGGGGGGGGGGAAGAGGTTCCCCTCCACCCTCAACCCCTCTTTCCTCCCGGCCCTCTCACCACATCCCCAAAAGTACTAGTTCTGAATTTTGGAAAGGGAATATTATACAATCAATTTCTGGAGCCAGGAGTGATTTAATAAATGCTGTCCATTTACTAAAGAATTGTCTAATATCAGATTCCTTATCTATATTAGTATCTCGCTGTTCTATTATACATTGCCTTTTAAGAAAGTTTTTTTTTTTTTTTTTTTTTCCAAGGCTTTATTTAAATTAAATAGAATAAACATACACTTCATGCAGTGGGTGAGCAAAACATCCAACAAGAGTAATACAATATTGTGTTTCACCATAATTAAACAGCGTGCTATCTTTTCCAGAACATACATCTTATCCCATAACTTTAGCGCTTTAAAGTATTCTCTGCACATCAGTGTTTTCCGCATGTAGCCCAAATTTTTGTAGTGTAGATCTCTAATAAAACACTTGTGTATCAAATTGGGTTTGTATAAAAATGTTAAATTAATTTGATAAGGAGAAGGCAAAGGAAAAAGTACTAAGGTAATAAAATGGCTAATGGTCGGGTATTCCGGGGTCAATGTTATGAGGCATAGGAAGAGGATAAGAGTACCATAATTTAAAAAAAAAATTATTTATTTTTTATGTTTCATCTTGGGGCTCTTCTAAATGATATTGGTTATAATATGGCAATCTGCCCACTAGACATCAACAGCTGGGGGATATATGATATTAAAGTGTAGTTGTCTCTGTTAAGACTAAGCAGCGATCTGTATAATTAGTCTTTAATTCCGCCGTTACAAGGAGTTTCTCTCTCAGTAATTCTCTATAGTATTGGGACAAGTAATAATCTTTTACATGCGCTATCTGAAATGTAAAGTTTCTGACCTTCTCTGTGGCCCCGGCCGCGGGCCGCCAGGCGAAGGCCATGTATACAGTTATGAAACATCCTATAAATAACTTCCCTTCAATGTAATAACGTGAGAAAGAACAAGTGATAGAGCAGCAAGACAAGGTAGATATATACATATATGAACTGAGGGTTGATATTTATCTGGATAAAGCTGGTTACCATACCTGATGTTATGCAATTATTCAACATTCTAAAGCAGACCTCAGTTCCTTGAAGTATTTAAAGGAAGTGATTAGAAAATATATATCTTACAGCGCTCAAAATATCTCACTTATGCCTTTTTTATTTTATTTTTGTATAATATTTGTAACATGTACATGGATCCATGTTTTTAACCAGTTTTAATTGTATGTAGATAACCAAGTGTATGTAGATATTAAACTTGTAAAATTGTTTACCAAATCGTTAGATCACTCATACTTAATATTTTTGGTTTATACATACAAATGATAAGAGGTAACACCCTTAAGATTTAACCCACTTCTCACAGCCTCTAGTTAGGCGCTTTCTAGTATTTAAAGGAAGCACAGAGCCCCAACGGGAGCATCTGACTACATCCAAAAGTATCCCAACAAAAACAGCCCCCCCAAACTAGGTAATATTATAAACAGAAAATGGCAAATACACTCATTCCAGTCCGCTGCCCTTCATAATTAGTCTTTTAAGTGAAAAGAGAACTCGGGTCAGTCCTGTTAGAAGGAAAGTAAGGCAGGGTACTCATAGGCAGTATGCGGTCATCAAATCCAAGTGTTACCCTTTGTCTATGTGAAGAGCATTTTCACCCTCTCGAGTACTAGATTTAGTACCTTTTAATATATCTTGCTGCCTTTTGCCTGAGGGCCATAGTGGGAGGTGAAGCGGTGGCTCAATGTGACCCCACACAGATTCAGTAAGCAAAGGAGGCTGATTATAAGTATCTTTCCGAAATGTTCCCGCTGTATCTTGCTCCGGTGGTTTCTGAGACTTTCTCTGGTCTTTAGTCCCAGTATGTATTGGAAGGCACATATTCAATTGGAGAGGATCAAAACAGCCGATTTTTCGTGCATCCTGTTCCACTCGGTGCTTAAAGTTGTTTTTCTGTTGCTTTACTAGAACCGGGTGTGCTTGTAGTAAGTGCTTAGTAGCGAGCATGCTGTGAATTGCTGTAGAGGTCTTTTGTGGTTGTGTGAGTGCATGTTGCTGCTCGGGCCGTGGGGGGCCCAACGGGAGCTCTGTACCATCAGGGTATCTTGTGGTTGTGGGCTCCTTTAGTATTGTATCAGAAGTCTCCCTATTATGTAGGATTTGCATTAAGCGGTCAAATGGCGCTGTTTCAATCATCCTGGCAAACAGCTTCTCAATTCTCTCCCATTTCGCATCAAATGGCTGTGAAATGGCCTCTCCCGCCATGTGTACCATTGCGGTTATCTCCGGATGAAATGGTATATAGTGGTAATGTCTGTAGTTTCGCTGTCACAGACCCGGTACCCCTTCTCATCAGACTAAAAAATGTTTAATCCTCAGTTAAGAGCAAATACCTCAGTTTTACCAAGGGGGAAGCGCCGCCTGTAGTGAGCCGCCGCTCCAGGCCCTTGATGTCCGATCCGGAGGTCTGATGTCAAAATTACAATGCCGAAAACGGTGATAAGCTCTCTGAGGGGCTAATAAATGTTATAACAATATTTCCGAATTTTGGCTGTATTATATTGCCTATATTCGGCGGAATCTAAGCTACTCAATCAGAGCTCCTGGAGAATGCAACCGGCTACGATCGCTGTTAGGACACGCCCCCCTTTAAGAAAGTTTTTAATCTCTGAAATAGAGCATGCAATTTTAAGCAACTTTCTAATTTACTCCTATTATAAATTTTTCTTCGTTCACTTGCTATCTTTATTTGAAAAAGAAGGCATCTAAGTTTCTTTTTTGTTTCAGACACTGGACAGCACTTTTTTATTGGTGGATGAATTTATCCACCAATCAGCAATCATGCTCTATCTGAATCATGAAAGAAAAAAATTTGGGTTCAGTGTCCCTTTAATGTCTAAACCTTTGGCAACAAAAGTAAGTACACCCCTAAGTGGAAATGTCCAAATTGGACCCAAAGTGTCAATATTTTGTGTGCCCACCATTATTTTCCAGCACTGCCTTAAGCTCTGGTGAACTCCATGCCCAAGACGGTTAACTGGTTGCCACTGGAGTCCTCTTCCCATGACGACATCACGGAGCTGGTGGAAGTTAGAGACCTTGCACTCCCCCACCTTCCGTTTGAGGATGCCCCACAGATGCTCAATAAAGTTTAGGCCTGGAGACAAGCTTGGCCAGTCCATCATCTTTACCCTCAGCTTCTTTAGCAAGGCAGTGGTAGTCTTGGAGGTGTGTTTGGGGTCATTATGTTGGAATACTGCCCTGCGGCCCAGTCTCCGACGGAAGGGGATCATGCTCTGCTTCAGTATGTCACAGTACATGTTGGCATTCATGGTTCCCTCAATGAACTGTAGCTCCCCAGTGCCGGCAGCACTCATGCAGGCCCAGACCATGACACTCCCACCACCATGCTTGACTGTGGGCAAGACACACTTGTCTTTGTACTCCTCACCTGGTGGCCACCACACACTCTTGACAACATCTGAACCAAATAAGTTTATCTTGGTCTCATCGGACCACAGGACATGGTTCCAGTAATCCATGTCCTTAGTCTGCTTGTCTTCAGCAAACTGTTTGCAGGCTTTCTTGTGCATCATCTTTAGAAGAGGCTTCAGTCTGGAATGACAGCCATGCAGATCAATTTGATGCAGTGTGCGGCGTATGGTCTGAGCAGTGACAGGCTGACTCCCCACTCCTTCAACCTCTGCAGCAATGCTGGCAGCAAGTACTCATATGTCTATTTCCCAAAGACAACCTCTGGATATGAAGCTGAGCATGTGCACTCAACTTCGTTGGTCGACTATGGCGAGGTCTGTTCTGAGTGGAACCACTGTATAGTCTTGTCCAGCGTAATTTTATGGTCTTGGCAATCTTCTTATAGCCTAGGCAATCTTTATGTAGAGCAACAATTCTTTTTTTCGATCCTCAGAGAGTTCTTTGCCATGAGGTGCCATGTTAAACTTCCAGTGGCCAATATGAGAGTGTGTGATAGTAATAACACCACATTTAACAAACCTGCTCCCCCATTCAGAACTAAGACCTTGTAACACTAACGAGTCACATGACACAGGGAAAAAGGCTAATTGGACCCATTTTGCACATTTCCACTTAGGGGTATACTCACTTTTGTTGACAACAGTTTAGACATTAATGGCTGTGTGTTGAGTTATTTTGAGGTGACAGAAAATTTACACTGTTATACAAGCTGTACACTCACTACTTTACATTGTAGCAAAATGTCATTTATTCAGTGTTGTCATATGAAAAGATATAAATACAATATTTACAAAAATGTGAGATACTGTACATATATAAACTACTTACCTGGCCCTTATAAATGTGTGTCTGGCTCTTAAAATTTATAAATTGTATGCTTCAAGCATTTTGATTTATTGATGTAGTCTATCATCTAATCAAAACAACACTCTTAACCACCCAAAGTCATATGGGTCCTGTGATTAGTATCAATCAATAATAACATATGTGCTCATTTGAGCTGAATAAGGCAGCCACTATTACTTGGAGTTTGCATGTGGACAAATTATATTTAATTGTTGTGTGTAGGTTTAGAAAATATTTGTTATACGACCAAAGTAATCTATCATTTCCTTCTCAAAGTAATGCTCAAAGCCTTGTTGAATCACATACTTTTTATATTGAATAGAATGAAACGTTATGGATTTTACATTACTTTATTGCTTTGATATTGCTACTCATATATTGTTACATGCTGTTCAATTAAATAAATTCAATAAGTGTTGATAGGTATAATTTGTAAAAGGAATTTAGTGAGGTTAATGTACATTTACTAGAAGATTAGTTATTAATCCCAATAATACTTAGAGGCTAACAAAGGAAATGAACAGGCATATCTGTGGTCACACTGTCTGTTTTAATGTATTTCACTCTATTTTCTGCCAAAGAAGGATGATGCGTATAAAAGAGGTCTATCTGAAAACATAAATTATAATAATTAAGGTATTTATCAATTTATATTTTAGAAAATATACTGAAACTGAAGAATGGATTGGATATGTGTTACAGATAATTGTAGATGAGTCTGTCAATTGGATCAATAATAAAAAAAGGTAAAAAAAAAATAATGTAAGAACTTACATGATAAATTAATTTCTTTCATATTGGCAAGAGACCATGAGCTAGTGACTTATGGGATATACAATCTTACCAGGAGGTGCAAACTTTCCCAAACCTCAAAATGCCTATATATACACCCCACACCACACCCACAATTCATTTTAACGAATAGCCAAGTAGTGGGGTGATAAAATAAGGAGCAAAAAAGCATACAAAAAGAGGAACTGGAAATAAAATTGTGCTTTTTATACAAAAATCATAACTACCATAAAAAAGGGTGGGCCTCATGGACTCTTGCCAATATGAAAGAAATGAATTTATCAGGTAAGTTCTTACATAAATTATGTTTTCTTTCATGTAACTGGCAAATGAGCTAGTGACGTATGGGATAGAAATACCCAAGATGTGAAAGACCACAGAAGAGTCACTAGAAAGGGAGGGATAAAATAATAACAGCTTTCTTATAAATTTCACATAAATTTCAAGAAAAAAACCTAAATCACAAGCAGAAGAATCAAACTGAGACAGCTTCCTGGAGAACTTTTCTACCAAAGGCTGCTTCAGAAGAAGCAAATACATAAAAATGGTAAAATTTAGTAAATGTATGCAAAGAAGACTAAGTTGCTGCTTTGCAAATCTGATTAACTGAAGCTTCATTCTTAAAAGCCCAAGAAGTGGCGACTGATCTAGTAGAATGAGAGGCGGAGACTGTCCCACATCTAAATAAGCCTTGTGAATCAAAAGCTTTAACCAATATGCCACAGAAATGGCAGAGGCTTTCTGACCTTTCCTAGGACCAGAAAAAACAACAAAAAAACTAGAAGTCTTCCTGAAATCTTTAGTAGCTTCGACATAATATTTCAAAGCTCTTACAACATCCAAAGAATGTAAAGATCTTTCAAGAGTATTCTTGGGATTAGGACAAAAGGAAGGAACAACAATTTCCCTACTAATGTTGTTAGAATTCACAACCTTAGGAAGAAATTTAAACTAAGTCTGCAAAACAGCCTTATCCTGATGTAAAATCAGAAAAGGAGACTCACAAGAGAGCAGAAAATTCAGAAACTCTTCTAGCTGAAGAGATAGCCAAAACGAACAACACTTTCCAAGAAAGTAGTTTAATATCCAAAGAATGCATAGGTTTAAAAGGAGGAGCCTGCAAAGCCTTCAAAGCCAAATTAAGACTCCAAGGAGGAGAGATTGATTTAACAACAGGCTTGATACGAACCAAAGCCTGAACAAAACAGTGAATATCAGGACGTTTAGCAATCTTTCTATGAAATAAAACAGAAAGAGCAGATATTTGTCCCTTCATGGTACTTGCAGACAAACTTTTATCTAAACCATCCTGAAGAATCCTAAAATAATGCCAAGAGAATTTATGAGAAAAACACAATGAAATATAGTTTTTCCAAACCCGATAATAAATCTTCCTTGAAACAGACTTACGAGGCAAAAAAACTCCCTTCCCCAAAGTAATAATGGAAATAATATAATCCAACTGGCAACCAAACAAATTATTACCCTGGAATGATAGAGATAGCAATCTAGATTTAGAAACCATGTCAGCATTCCATGATTTGAGCCATAAAGCTCTTCTAGCTAAAATAGCCAAAGACATGTATTTAGCATTAATCTTGATATCATCAAAAATAGCATCACAGATAAAATGACTATCTGTAGCATAGTATTAATCACTGAGTCAGAGAAACCCTCTAAGACTAACTACTAAGTGTACAATTTCCATACCTTCAAATGTAGCGATTTGAGATCCTGATGGAAAAACGGCTCTTGAGACAAAAGAATTGATCCTCTAACCATGTCCTTGAAGAAACAACACAAGTTGATTTGTGTGAGATTCTGCTAAATGAAAAGATTGAGCCAGTACCAAGATATCGTCCAAATACGGAAACGACGCAATACCCTTCTCTCCAATTACAGATAGAAGGGGACAGAGAACCTTCAAAAAGATTCTTGGAGCTGTTGCTAGGCCAAATGGAAGAGCAACAAACTGGTAATGCTTGTCTAGAAAAGAGAATATCAGAAACCAATAGTGGTCTGGATGATTTGGAATATGAAGATATGCATCCTGTAAGTCTACTGAGGACATGTAACGACCTTGCTGAACAAAAGGCAGAATAGTCCTTATAGTCACCATCTTGAAAGCTGGGAGTCTTACAAAATGATTCAAAAACTTCAGATCCAGAACTGGTCTGAAAGAATTTTCCTTCTTCGGGACAATTAATAGATTTGAATAAAAACCCCGACCCTGTTCCAGAATTGGAACTGGTACAATTACATCTGAAAGCTCTAGATCTGAAACACACTTCAGAAAAGCCTGAGCTTTCACAGGATTTGTTGGAACGTGCGAGAGAAAAAAAATCTTCTCACAGGAGGTCTTATTCTGAAATCTATTTGATACCCCTGAGAGACAATATTCTGAATCCAATGATTCTGAATGGAACCTGCCCAAGCGTCTTGAAATAATTTCAATCTGCCCCCCACCAGCAGAACTGGATCGAGGGCTGCACCTACATGCAGTCTTGGGGGCTGGCTTTGGTTTCTGGTAAGGCTTAGATTTATTCCAACTCAAGGATGGCTTCCAATTGGATCCAGAGTCTTTAGGGGAAGGAGTGGTTTTCTGTTCTCTATTCTGACAAAAGGAACAAAACCGATTAGAAGCTTTAGATTTGCCTTTAGACTTTTTATCTTGAGGCAAAAAAACCTCCCTTCCCCCCAGTAATAGTGCAAATAATAAAATCCAACTGGCAACCAAACAAATTATTACCCTGGAATGATAGATAGTAAACTAGATTTAGAAACCATGTCAGCATTCCATGATTTGAGCCATAAAGCTCTTCTAGCTAAAATATCCAAAGACATAGATTTAACATCAATCTTGATGATATCAAAAATAGCATCACAGATAAAATGATTAGCATGTTGAAGCAAACGAACAATGCTATGCAAATCAGAGTCTTTTTCCCGTTGTGCTAAGCTATCCAACCAAAAAATTGATGCAGCCGCAACATCAGCCATAGAAATGGCAGGTCTGAGCATATGGCCAGAATGCAAATAAGCTTTCCTTAGATAAAATTCAATCTTCCTACCTAAAGGATCATTAAAAGACATACTATCTTCCATAGGAATAGTAGTATATTCAGCAAGAGTAAAAATAGCCCCATCAACCTTAGGGACTTTTTCCCAAAACTCTAATTTAGCCACTGGCAAAGGATACAACTTTTTAAACCTTGAAGAAGGAACAAAAGAAGAACTAGGCTTAGACCATTCCTTTAATCACATCAGAAATAGCATCAGGAAAAACATCAGGAGTAGTCACAGGAGGTTTATAAACAGAATTTAAACGTTTACTGGATTTATTATCAAGAGGACCAGACTCCTCAATATCCAAAGTTATTAACACTTCTTTTAACAAAGAACGAATATACTCAATCTTAAAAAGATAAGATGATTTATCAGTGTCAATGTCTGAAGTAGGATCTTCTGAGTCAGAGAGATTCTCATCAGAGGAGGATATATCAGTATGTTGCCGGTCATTACAAATTTCATCAGTATTATGAGAAGTTTTAAAAGATCTTTCTACGATTATTTAAAGGCGGTATAGCAGCCATAGCCTTCTGTATCGCCTCAGCAATATAATTTTTCATATCAACAGGGATATCATGTACTTTAGATGTTGAAGGAACAACAGATACTGTACTAGCACTAACAGAAACATTTTCTGCATGCAAAAGCTTATAATGACAACTGTTACATACTACAGCTGGAGATATAATCTCCACTATCTTACAACAGATACACTTAGCTTTGGTAGAACTGTGTTCAGGCAGCAGGGTTCCTTCAGCAGCTTCTGAGACAGGATCAGATTGAGACATCTTGTAAAATGTAAAAAAGAAAAAAACAGAATTTATGTTTACCTGATAAATTACTTTCTCCAACGGTGTGTCCGGTCCACGGCGTCATCCTTACTTGTGGGATATTCTCTTCCCCAACAGGAAATGGCAAAGAGCCCAGCAAAGCTGGTCACATGATCCCTCCTAGGCTCCGCCTACCCCAGTCATTCGACCGACGTTAAGGAGGAATATTTGCATAGGAGAAACCATATGGTACCGTGGTGACTGTAGTTAAAGAAAATAAATTATCAGACCTGATTAAAAAACCAGGGCGGGCCGTGGACCGGACACACCGTTGGAGTAAGTAATTTATCAGGTAAACATAAATTCTGTTTTCTCCAACATAGGTGTGTCCGGTCCACGGCGTCATCCTTACTTGTGGGAACCAATACCAAAGCTTTAGGACACGGATGAAGGGAGGGAGCAAATCAGGTCACCTAAATGGAAGGCACCACGGCTTGCAAAACCTTTCTCCCAAAAATAGCCTCAGAAGAAGCAAAAGTATCAAACTTGTAAAATTTGGTAAAAGTGTGCAGTGAAGACCAAGTCGCTGCCCTACATATCTGATCAACAGAAGCCTCGTTCTTGAAGGCCCATGTGGAAGCCACAGCCCTAGTGGAATGAGCTGTGATTCTTTCGGGAGGCTGCCGTCCGGCAGTCTCGTAAGCCAATCTGATGATGCTTTTAATCCAAAAAGAGAGAGAGGTAGAAGTTGCTTTTTGACCTCTCCTTTTACCTGAATAAACAACAAACAAGGAAGATGTTTGTCTAAAATCCTTTGTAGCATCTAAATAGAATTTTAGAGCGCGAACAACATCCAAATTGTGCAACAAACGTTCCTTCTTTGAAACTGGTTTCGGACACAGAGAAGGTACGATAATCTCCTGGTTAATGTTTTTGTTAGAAACAACTTTTGGAAGAAAACCAGGTTTAGTACGTAAAACCACCTTATCTGCATGGAACACCAGATAAGGAGGAGAACACTGCAGAGCAGATAATTCTGAAACTCTTCTAGCAGAAGAAATTGCAACAAAAAACAAAACTTTCCAAGATAATAACTTAATATCAACGGAATGTAAGGGTTCAAACGGAACCCCCTGAAGAACTGAAAGAACTAAATTGAGACTCCAAGGAGGAGTCAAAGGTTTGTAAACAGGCTTGATTCTAACCAGAGCCTGAACAAAGGCTTGAACATCTGGCACAGCTGCCAGCTTTTTGTGAAGTAACACCGACAAGGCAGAAATCTGTCCCTTCAGGGAACTTGCAGATAATCCTTTTTCCAATCCTTCTTGAAGGAAGGATAGAATCCTAGGAATCTTAACCTTGTCCCAAGGGAATCCTTTAGATTCACACCAACAGATATATTTTTTCCAAATTTTGTGGTAAATCTTTCTAGTTACAGGCTTTCTGGCCTGAACAAGAGTATCGATAACAGAATCTGAGAATCCTCGCTTCGATAAAATCAAGCGTTCAATCTCCAAGCAGTCAGCTGGAGTGAAACCAGATTCGGATGTTCGAACGGACCCTGAACAAGAAGGTCTCGTCTCAAAGGTAGCTTCCAAGGTGGAGCCGATGACATATTCACCAGATCTGCATACCAAGTCCTGCGTGGCCACGCAGGAGCTATCAAGATCACCGACGCCCTCTCCTGATTGATCCTGGCTACCAGCCTGGGGATGAGAGGAAATGGCGGGAACACATAAGCTAGTTTGAAGGTCCAAGGTGCTACTAGTGCATCCACTAGAGCCGCCTTGGGATCCCTGGATCTGGCCCCGTAGCAAGGAACTTTGAAGTTCTGACGAGAGGCCATCAGATCCATGTCTGGAATGCCCCGCAGGTGAGTGACTTGGGCAAAGATTTCCGGATGGAGTTCCCACTCCCCCGGATGCAATGTCTGACGACTCAGAAAATCCGCTTCCCAATTTTCCACTCCTGGGATGTGGATAGCAGACAGGTGGCAGGAGTGAGACTCCGCCCATAGAATGATTTTGGTCACTTCTTCCATCGCTAGGGAACTCCTTGTTCCCCCCTGATGGTTGATGTACGCAACAGTTGTCATGTTGTCTGATTGAAACCGTATGAACTTGGTCCTCGCTAGCTGAGGCCAAGCCTTGAGAGCATTGAATATCGCTCTCAGTTCCAGACGCATCCTTTAAATCCACCGTGGTCATGAATTGACCTTCCTGGATGGAAGGAAGAATAGTTCGAATGGTTTCCATCTTGAACGATGGAACCTTGAGAAACTTGTTTAAGATCTTGAGATCTAAGATTGGTCTGAACGTTCCCTCTTTTTTGGGAACTATGAACAGATTGGAGTAGAACCCCATCCCTTGTTCTCTTAATGGAACAGGATGAATCACTCCCATTTTTAACAGGTCTTCTACACAATGTAAGAACGCCTGTCTTTTTATGTGGTTTGAAGACAACTGAGACCTGTGGAACCTCCCCCTTGGGGGAAGTCCCTTGAATTCCAGAAGATAACCTTGGGAGACTATTTCTAGCGCCCAAGGATCCAGAACATCTCTTGCCCAAGCCTGAGCGAAGAGAGAGAGTCTGCCCCCCACCAGATCCGGTCCCGGATCGGGGGCCAACATTTCATGCTGTCTTGGTAGCAGTGGCAGGTTTCTTGGCCTGCTTTCTCTTGTTCCAGCCTTGCATTGGTCTCCAAGCTGGCTTGGCTTGAGAAGTATTACCCTCTTGCTTAGAGGACGTAGCACTTTGGGCTGGTCCGTTTTTACGAAAGGGACGAAAATTAGGTCTATTTTTTGCCTTGAAAGGCCGATCCTGAGGAAGGGCGTGGCCCTTACCCCCAGTGATATCAGAGATAATCTCTTTCAAGTCAGGGCCAAACAGCGTTTTCCCCTTGAAAGGAATGTTTAGTAGCTTGTTCTTGGAAGACGCATCAGCCGACCAAGATTTCAACCAAAGCGCTCTGCGCGCCACAATAGCAAACCCAGAATTCTTAGCCGCTAACCTAGCCAATTGCAAAGTGGCGTCTAGGGTGAAAGAATTAGCCAATTTGAGAGCATTGATTCTGTCCATAATCTCCTCATAAGGAGGAGAATCACTATCGAGCGTCTTTATCAGCTCATCGAACCAGAAACATGCGGCTGTAGCGACAGGGACAATGCATGAAATTGGTTGTAGAAGGTAACCCTGCTGAACAAACATCTTTTTAAGCAAACCTTCCAATTTTTTATCCATAGGATCTTTAAAAGCACAACTATCCTCTATGGGTATAGTGGTGCCTTTGTTTAAAGTGGAAACCGCTCCCTCGACCTTGGGGACTGTCTGCCATAAGTCCTTTCTGGGGTCGACCATAGGAAACAATTTTTTAAATATGGGGGGAGGGACGAAAGGAATACCGGGCCTTTCCCATTCTTTATTAACAATGTCCGCCACCCGCTTGGGTATAGGAAAAGCTTCTGGGAGCCCCGGCACCTCTAGGAACTTGTCCATTTTACATAGTTTCTCTGGGATGACCAACTTTTCACAATCATCCAGAGTGGATAATACCTCCTTAAGCAGAATGCGGAGATGTTCCAACTTAAATTTAAATGCAATCACATCAGGTTCAGCCTGTTGAGAAATGTTCCCTGAATCAGTAATTTCTCCCTCAGACAAAACCTCCCTGGCCCCATCAGACTGGGTTAGGGGCCGTTCAGAGATATTAATATCAGCGTCGTCATGCTCTTCAGTATCTAAAACAGAGCAGCCACGCTTACGCTGACAAGGGTTCATTTTGGCTAAAATGTTTTTGACAGAATTATCCATTACAGCCGTTAATTGTTGCATAGTAAGGAGTATTGGCGCGCTAGATGTACTAGGGGCCTCCTGAGTGGGCAAGACTCGTGTAGACGAAGGAGGGAATGATGCAGTACCATGCTTACTCCCCTCACTTGAGGAATCATCTTGGGCATCATTGTCATTATCACATAAATCACATTTATTTAAATGAATAGGAATTCTGGCTTCCCCACATTCAGAACACAGTCTATCTGGTAGTTCAGACATGTTAAACAGGCATAAACTTGATAACAAAGTACAAAAACGTTTTAAAATAAAACCGTTACTGTCACTTTAAATTTTAAACTGAACACACTTTATTACTGCAATTGCGAAAAAACATGAAGGAATTGTTCAAAATTCACCACAGTGTCTTAAAGCCTTAAAAGTATTGCACACCAAATTTGGAAGCTTTAACCCTTAAAATAACGGAACCGGAGCCGTTTTAAACTTTAACCCCTTTACAGTCCCTGGTATCTGCTTTGCTGAGACCCAACCAAGCCCAAAGGGGAATACGATACCAAATGACGCCTTCAGAAAGTCTTTTCTAAGTATCAGAGCTCCTCTCACATGCGACTGCATGCCATGCCTCTCAAAAACAAGTGCGCCACACCGGCGCGAAAATGAGGCTCTGCTTAAGCTTTGGGAAAGCCCCTAAGGAATAAGGTGTCTAATACAGTGCCTGCCGATATTATTATATCAAAATACCCAGATAAAATGATTCCTCAAGGCTAAATATGTGTTAATAATGAATCGATTTAGCCCAGAAACAGTCTACAGTCTTAATAAGCCCTTGTGAAGCCCTTATTTATGATCGTAATAAACATGGCTTACCGGATCCCATAGGGAAAATGACAGCTTCCAGCATTACATCGTCTTGTTAGAATGTGTCATACCTCAAGCAGCAAGAGACTGCACACTGTTCCCCCAACTGAAGTTAATTGCTCTCAACAGTCCTGTGTGGAACAGCCATGGATTTTAGTTACGGTTGCTAAAATCATTTTCCTCATACAAACAGAAATCTTCATCTCTTTTCTGTTTCTGAGTAAATAGTACATACCAGCACTATTTCAAAATAACAAACTCTTGATTGAATAATAAAAACTACAGTTAAACACTAAAAAACTCTAAGCCATCTCCGTGGAGATGTTGCCTGTACAACGGCAAAGAGAATGACTGGGGTAGGCGGAGCCTAGGAGGGATCATGTGACCAGCTTTGCTGGGCTCTTTGCCATTTCCTGTTGGGGAAGAGAATATCCCACAAGTAAGGATGACGCCGTGGACCGGACACACCTATGTTGGAGAAATAACATTTAAACAGAAATATCTTATTTCCATTTTCTACATATAGCAGTTTCAGGAATGGGGAAAAATGCAAATGCTAAAATTGGCAAACAAAAAGCAAATAGCATAGACTTCTGAGTATAAAGAAGGCAAGGAGCATATAGGAAGTGAGGTAAAATAAAACATCCGGAAATGACGCAACTCGCATCATAACAAACACAATTTCGCACCAAACAACCTAGCATCAACTAAGACGCAGGAAATGACGAACTTGCATCACGCAATAAATAAAAGCATTTTGTCCCCTCGCGAGCCAAATTTGCCCGCAAGTTTAACAAGTCAAATTGAAAAAAAAGACTATACCCCAGGTAAGACAAACTTCCTAAACAATGATTCCCAAAACAAAACTGCTGGACTGCAAAAGGAAATACACATAGACCTGACTCATGGCAAATATAACTAAAATACATATATCTAAAACTTTATATTAATACATAAAGTGCCAAACCATGAGAGTGTCTTAAATAATGATACATACTTACTGAAAGACACCCATCCACATATAGCAGATAGCTTTCAGTACTGGTTTGGCTATCAGCAGAGGTAATGGTATATAAGAGTATATCGTCGATCTGAAAAGGGAGGAGATGAATCCCTACAACCGATAACAGAGAACCCTTGAAAAGATTTCTCGTGAGGAAAACCATAAAATCAAATAGGCGATTTACATCCCTCTGACAAACACTGTACTCTGAGAGGAATTGGGCTTCAGAATGCTTAGAAGCGCTTATCACAGAAGCAATCATAAAAATCAAGCACAAACTTACTTCACCACCTCCATGGGAGGCAAAGTTTGTAAAACTGAATTGTAGGTGTGGTGAGGGGTGTATTTATAGGCATTTTGAGGTTTGGTAAACTTTGCCCCTCCTGGTACGATTGTATATCCCATACGTCACTAGCTCATGGACTCTTGCCAATTACATGAAAGAAATGTACTTTTCTAGTTTGCCCTACAGCCAGAAAATGACCAGAGATCCCCTTTTAGTGCCAACATCAATCATCATATAATTTTAACTGCTGTTACTACCAAAACAATTTAATTGGAAGTTTTCAGTTACTCCACACTAACAGACTATAAACAAAAAAACACAGCTTGGGGCAAAACTCTATACAGAAATACAGAACTGTTATATTTCTACAATTAACTATTATTACTGTCTCTTCTATAACATAGCTCAAATATAAGATAATGGAAACACTTTAAGGGATATAAACCCCAAATCAAATTTTTTCTTTCATGATTCAGATAGAGCAGGCAATTTTAAACAACTTTCTACTTTACTCCTATTATCATTTTGTCTTCATTCTCTTTGTATCTTTATTTGAAAAAGCAGGTATGTAAGCTTGGGAGCCAGAACATTTTTGGTTCAGAAACTGGGTAGTACTTGCTGATTGGTGGCTACATTTAGCCACCAATCAGCAAGCGCTACCTGGGTGCTGAACCAAGAAAGGGCCAGCTCCTAAGCATTCCTGATTTTCAAATGCTCTATCTGAATCATTAAATAAAAAAATGTGTTTCATATCCCTTTAATAACTGGGTGTTTATGATGAAGAAAGTATGTACAGTGTATTACAATGAAGAAATATATAATTAACAAACAGTCAAATATTGCAAAATACCGTTAAAAACAAAATGTTTATTCATTCAACACTGGCAATAAAACAGTCACAAAACATGGCTGCAATTAGGAGACAAATGCATTTAGTGAGAATGTCCCCATGAGTGTGGTGCACGCTTAGCAGTCTTGGTCCTGGCCAAATAAGTTGGTCATTAGCATTAATTGGCTCCTGTTGCGGGGTCCTCTTTAACTGCAGCAAAGCAGGAGATTAAAAAGAGGGCTCCTAAGGGCTCGATTTATCAAGCCTCTACGGCTGCAAGTTCTCTCAAGAACTTGCACGCCGTGATGCTTCCCTAACATCTACGCCACCTCTATTGTGGCAAAATTTAATCTCCTCAGTCGAGTCCGACCGAGGAGATTGACAGCTCCTGCCTGCGCGTGATTGGCTGTGCGCGGGCAGGGGGCAGGATTGCACGCAAGCGCAAAACTGCGCTTGTGTGCAATGGCGAATACCTGCGGGTAACGCCTCAGCGTTAATAAATCTAGCCCTAAGTGTGAATAGGCTGAGGCTTCCATCCTAATGAATGCTGGGCAGCTTAAGTTGATTGCTATAGGCACCAATGGGAGAGAAACTTCTTCATAATTAGTTGAGTATCATTGTCAGCAATGTCAGGTATAGCAGGGGTGAGCCTAAATAATGAAGGGGGCACTGGCCTATTGCTGTGTTTATGTCTGGGGACTGCAAACATTATGTTTAATAAAGTTATTGTCATTCTAATATGGTGTTTTATGTCTACTGTGTTAATTGTGAGTGTGTTATACTAGCTTTAAATTAGGTGAACACATTATATAATTATGCCAATGTCTTAGAATTATTTGGAATGTGTGGACATCCAACATGGCTTCCTGCCAGTTATCCAATTCCTTCTTTATCTTATTGATCTTTAAGGAATGTATCAACTAGTTTAGAATAAACGCATTTCGTAATATATACACTTATTATCAAAAATGCTTTTAATAAAAGCTATAGCTGTTTCAAAAATGTATTTAAGTATGCACCGTGCACCAGCATTTTAAACACAGCACGTGCTAAGAGTGCCTAAGGTGCTTGTATCATCTGGAAATAACATTATACAAACCCCACTGGTGCTCTGAGAATCGGCGATATTTAAAATGCTGGAATAAGAAAATATTATCATTAAAGCAGTGATAACTTTTACTAGAAACATTTTTGCTAATACATGTATATTGCAAATATGTTTCTATTCAAAGATGTTATTAATTTATGTGCATTTAAATTTTGCTCGGAATCTCCCTTTAAGCCATAACACTATGAAACATGGGACAATGTCAAACTATTATTACAGTTGATGACCAAGATAAAATTGAAGAAAATAAATAATAATTCTAATATACAATTGACGTCTGGGGTGAGAAAGTTAATAGCACATACATGATGCAGATAGATATAAAAAAAACAACAACAAGAAAACAACTTTATACCCAGTAGAGTTTTATTTAACCCCTTGGCGACCAAGGACACGTCAGGCACGTCCTACAAAGAGTGTCAGTTAATGACCAAGGACGTGCCTGGCACGTCCTCAGGGGTTTGAAGTGCTGGAAGCGATCATGATCGCTTCCAGGTTATTGAAGTGATGCCTCGATATTGAGGCATCCTGCAATAACCTTTTTAAAGCATACAATGCAGAGAGAGCCACTCTGTAGCCCTCTCTGCATCGGTCAGCAATGGTGCCGATCATTGGTGGGTGGGAGTTGTAGCAAGGAAGCTGGTGGGCGGCCCATCGCTGGGACTTCCAGATCCTGTCTCTGCAGTGCAAGGGAGTGAGCCGGAGCGCGAGACTCATTCATAATGTATGCGAAGGAGGGAGAGTACTGGAAGACTTTCTGCCAGTACTTAAG
This sequence comes from Bombina bombina, assembly GCF_027579735.1. Lineage (NCBI taxonomy): Eukaryota > Metazoa > Chordata > Amphibia > Anura > Bombinatoridae > Bombina > Bombina bombina. The sequence goes on from NW_026513110.1 coordinate 124,530, forward strand.
ATGGCGGTGACAATTGTGAGGTGAGAGAGGGAAGAGAGCTGTTTGAGGGGGGTCAGGGAGCGATCAGGGGTGGGATGTGTCAGGTGGGAGGCTCATCTCTACACTTAAGCTTAAATTAACCCTACAAGCTACCTAATTAATCCCTTAACTGCTGGGCATAATACAAGTGTGGTGTGCAGCAGCATTTAGCGGCCTTCTAATTACCAAAAAGCATCACCAAAGCCATATATGTCTGCTATTTCTGAACAAAGGGGATCCCAGAGAAGCATCTACAACCATTTGTGCCATAATTGCACAAGTCTGTGAAAAGGTTAGTGAAAAAGTTAATAATGTTTTTTTTATTTCATCATATTTGGCGGTGAAAAGGTGGCATAAAATATACCAAAATGGGCCTAGATCAATACTTTAGGTTGTCTACTAAAAAAAATATATACATGTGAAGGGTTATTCAGGGATTCCTGACAGAAATCAGTGTTCCACTGTAACTATTGCCAATTTTGAAAAAAGCAAAGAATATGTAAACATTGGGTATTTCTAAACTCAGGACAAAATTTAGAAACTATTTAGAATGGGTGGTTTTTGTTGGTTGTAGGTGTGTAACAGATTTTTGGGGTCAAAGTTAGAAAAATCTTGTTTTTTTCAATTTTTTCATCATATTTTATATTTTTTTTATAGTAAATTATAAGATGTCATAAAAATAATGGTATCTTTAGAAAGTCAATTTAAAAGGTATATATTTATTTATAAAATATTTTACCAGGAAGGATACATTGAGATTTCTCTTGTTTTCAAGTATGTCCTGGGATATATAATATGTGTAGGCACAGTAAATGAGTAAGAGGAAAATTACAGCTAAACACAAACACCGCAGAAATGTAAAAATAGCCCTGGTCCTTAAAAGGGACACTGAACCAAAAAAAGTCTCTTTCGTGATTCAGATAGAGCATGCAATTTAAAGCAACTTTCTAATTTACTCCTATTATCAAATTTTTTTTGGTGTAGATCTCTGGACAGCACTTTGTTTTTATTGGTGGATGAATTTATCCATCAATCAGCAAGAACAACCCAGGTTGTACACCAAAAATGGGCCGGCATCTAAACTTACATTCTTGCATTTCAAATAAAGATACCAAAAAAATGAAGAAAATTTGATAATAGGAGTAAATTAGAAAGTTGCTTAAAATTGCACGCTCTAACTGAATCACGAAAGAAAAAAAATTGGGTTCAGTGTCCCTTTAAGGGTAAGAAAATTGAAAAGTGGTCTGGTCACTAAGGGGTTAAACTCGAGAGATGTTTTACCATGTTCATCATTGCCTAGGACCTACGTGTGTTTTGGATGTCCTCCAAAAATATCTTTCCAATCTGCAGATGGGAGTTTATTATTATTTGTTTCATATAAAAAAATATTGATAAGCAAAGATACAAATTTAATTATTCTAGTGCTATATTTTTTTCATATACTATAATTAAGTTTAATCTTTTCGAGGTTCTGATTAAGATGAGAGGCAAAACACACATGAATGTGACTGCTGTTTTTCAAACTCTATATTCATGATTACACAGTGTTAGCATGACCAGAGATTGTGAGGTTGAGTGCATCAATATCAAAGAGCACTGGTACTAAACTGGCCCCCCTATTTGTTTATGAAGAATCTCACCTATAGGAGGGAGTAAACTGCAATTGGTTGGAAGTGGTGGTTTCTTATTGGTGGGACAATTTTTGGCAGAGAAATAGCAGAAGCAATTTTAGATTTAAAAAAAAAAAAAAAGATCTTGAGAAGTATTCTATATCTCCTGCCCTTATTGGATACATGGTGGAGTTGGGTCCTCTCAGGTTCTTTTCAAATATAATTTTAGGAGGAGCCTTTTCTTATATTGTGGGAAGTTGGGGTAAGAACCTGAAGCAGTTGATGGCTGCCTACAGTTGCCAACCAGCCGATATTTTTCAGGATCAAGTCAAATTTAAAATTATATAGATCACACTTCTATGTGTATTGAAATCTAAATATAAACAAATGATTATTTAAAATGAGTCCTAGCAGCTTTAGTTCCTGATTTATGCTATATAATTATTTATGCTAATTTGTGCTAATAAAACTGTACAGCACCCCCCCCCCTAAAAAAAAAAGTGGCAACCCTATGAGCTGCCTAAATGACAGCCCCTTCATGACCCTTCAGTACTAACTTTTTAAGGAGGGGCATGGTTCCCTTAATGGGTAGGGAAGCTTTAAAAAGGTCAGCCTTTAGGATGGGGATCCCTAGGGTGTAAATAGTGGTTACAGTGGTGAGGGAGGGTGAGCAGATTGTGATCAAAATATTTAAGACGTGTTCTGAAGTTATATATGTGTTAATGGTTATGTGTTTAATATAATAAAGCTGGGGCAAGTTTATTCACCTAGATAACTTGGTGTGTGTCCATTTATTTTGAAGGGAATTGTTAAGGGGTGTGGTTGTATCAGTATTTTTTGTATGGCGGGTGGTAGATCAATGACTGTAAGGGTCAAAACATACAGGTGAAACTCGAAAAATTAGAATATCGTGCAAAAGTTAATTTATTTCACTAATGCAACTTAAAAGGTGAAACTAATATATGAGATAGACTCATTACATGCAAAGCAAGATAGTTCAAGCCGTGATTTGTCATAATTGTGATGATTATGGCTTACAGCTCATGAGAACCCTAAATCCACAATCTCAGAAAATTAGAATATTACATGCAATCAATAAAACAAGGATTGTACATACCTGTGGAACAATATCGGACCTCTGAAAAGTATAAGCATGCATACTGTATGTACTCAGTACTTGGTTTGGGCCCCTTTTGCAGCAATTACTGCCTCAATGCGTCGAAGCTATCAGCCTGTGGCACTGCGGAGGTGTTATGGAAGACCAGGATGCTTCAATAGCAGCCTTCAGCTCTTCTGCATTGTTCGGTCTTATGTCTCTCATCTTTCTCTTGGCAATGCCCCATAGATTCTCTATGGGGTTCAGGTCAGGCGAGTTTGCTGGCCAATCAAGCACAGTAATCCCACGGTCATTGAACCAGGTTTTGGTGCTTTTGGCAGTGTAGGCAGGTGCCAAGTCCTGCTGGAAAACGAAGTTAGCATCCCCATAGAGCTCGTCTGCAGAAGGAAGCATGAAGTGCTCCAAAATCTCCTGGTAGATGGCTGCATTGACCCTGGACTTAATGAAGCACAGTAGACCAACACCAGCAGATGACATGGCTCCCCAAATCAACACAGACTGTGGAAACTTCACACTGGACTTCAAGCATCTTGCAGTGTGTGCCTCTCCATTCTTCCTCCATACTCTGGGTCCTTGGTTTTCCAAATGAGATGCAAAATTTGCTCTCATCAGAAAAGAGGACTTTGGACCACTGAGCAACAGACCAGGTCTGTTTTTCTTTAGCCCAGGTAAGACGCTTCTGACGTTGTTTGTTGTTCAGGAGTGGCTTGACAAGAGGAATATGACATTTGAAACCCATGTCCAGGATCCGTCTTGTGTGTGGTGGCTCTTGTGAAAGTCCCCAACACTTTTGAATGGCCTTTTCCTGACAATCCTCTCCAGACTGCGGTCATCCTTGCTGCTTGTGCACCTTTTTCTTCCACACTTTTCCGTTCCACATAACTTTCTATTAATGTGCTTTGATACAGCACTGTGGGAACATCCAAATTCTTTTGCAATTACCTTTTGAGGCTTTCCCCCCTTATGGAGGGTGTCAATGATGGTTTTGTGCACAACTGTCAGGTCAGCAGTCTTTCCCATGATTGTGATTCCTACTGAACCAGCCAGAGAGACCATTTAAAGGCTCAGGGACCCTTTGCAGGTGTCGTGGCTTAATTAGCTGATTAGAGTGGGACACTTTGAGCCTAGAATATTGCACCTTTTCACAATATTCTAATTTTCTGAGATTGTGGATTTGGGGTTTTCATGAGCTGTAAGCCATAATCATCACAATTATGACAAATAATGGCATGAACTATCTTGCTTTGCATGTAATGAGTCTATCTCATATATTAGTTTCACCTTTTAAGTTGCATTAGTGAAATAAATGAACTTTTGCACAATATTCTAATTTTTCGAGTTTCACCTGTATTTGCATGATGTACACAAAGCATGAAGTCTTCATTACATATAATCTGATTGGATGCCTGTTTGTCTTGAACAAGCGCTGTAATTGGCTGGTTAACAAAGGATTACATGTTTAGTTTTAGTCCTGGCAGGGTAACTTCAGCATTAGTTCTTCCTGAGGTTCATAAATTGAGCACCATTAAAAGGACATTACACACTTATTGCTTTTGTGTAAAAATTGTGCTTTGACCAACACCTCCTAGAGAAGCCAAAAAGCAAAATCTGTAAACTGCAAATCAGTTGGTTTATGCACTTTGCAGCATAATGAAAACCTAGGTTACAGAATTTGCTTTTTGGCCTCTCTAGGGAGCGTGGGACAAAGCACATGAAAGCAAGACGTTTTAATGTCCTTTAGAGTCAATAATTAGTAAAAACCATCATTTATCAGCTGCTACTAATTAGTCTGGGGATCTGTAGCAGAAGACTGCTAAATAACCGATACCATTATTTATATCACTATAACACTTTCATTAACCCTTTCGTGACAGGGTTAAAGTGCCTACATCGGAACAACTGTTCCGATGTAGACAAATTGAAACTACGCGATCGTGCATACGATCGCGAGATTTCAATTATTGGATCGCATCTGGGGGGCGTCCCTACAATCCTAGGAACGCCCTCCAGACCGCGATTAAATCCCTGAAGCACAGAAGGCTTCAGGACAGCCGTTAGTTATGACGTTCCATTCCGTCATAACGGCTTTAAAGCCCAGTCTAATTATGACGGAATGGAACGGCATAACGGCTTTAAAAGGTTAATAAACTCTTATGTTAAGATGCATCAAAAATAATAAAGCTGGGCCAGCAGGAAAGCACTGCACACCAAACTAAATCACTGAATCAGAACTTTCTCCACTTACAAAAAAAACAGCACCAAAAATAAAACACATGAAAGCATTTAAATTATTTTGTTTTTATTCTTTTTTACAAACTCTATTTGGAAATGAGTGAAAAACATAAGAGTCATCTTTAGCATGCCCTGCCAAAATAACTGCTCATCTACAACAAATAGGCTTGTAAAAAATGTTTTCCTGGTGTTAAGTACATTTCTTGTCACAAGTGTAAGAACATTCTTCCCAAACAGCTGTTTCCACTCTGATGTAGAGTAGAATCTGCTTTGTCAACATCTGTTCTACGTCTGGGGGGGGGGGGGGTATCAAGTGCACCGGCTGTGTAAAGGATGTAGCTCATTACAGCAATTTCAATGCAAAGGATACATAGGAAACAAAACCAGCCTAGAAAATTACATATTTAAATTAGAACATATTAAAAACAGTTGCTTGGGACATCACTGCATATAAACCCCACTTTGAGTGTCAGGGAAAGTTTTGTAAGACAGTCAAGTCAGCTGAGCAAAGAAGAGGATAGCTGGAGTGTTTAGCTGCTAGGGCAGAGGTAAAACACTAATGTGAGGGATGGATACGTTAGGATCAGGATTCTGTATTCTACAGAGAGATGAAGCGTATACTGGATTGCAATTAATGCAGTGAAGTTTGACAAAGGCACTTAGCACAGATAGGGTGGAAGGATTCCAGACAGTGCAGGGCTAATTAAGAATAGATCAATGTAATGGTCAATGAGAGACATCACAAAGAATTGAGAATTCAGGACTCATTGTGAAGGATTTACTGAGTAAATGCATATGGCAAAAACAAACCCATGAACACAAGTATTGAATTTATGTTGTGAGATACAGCAGTTTTTTTTTTATTAGAATTTGACAAAAACTCTAAAAAGGTGTCTAGTATGCAAATAATGCAACACTTTTAAAATATGCTAAAAAAAGGCTCAGTAATGGTAACTGTTCTGCAGTTGTGATCTGTTAAAGCCAAGTAGCGTAGGATGTGTAGCAGGGTTCACTGTGAGAATTATATGTAAAGGGGCAAAAACATAAATTATGCTTACCTGATAATTTCATTTTCTTCCGTGGGAAAGAGTCCACAGCCGCATTCATTACTTGTAGGAAATAAGAACCTGGCCACCAGGAAAAGGCAAATACACACCAGTCAAAAGGCTCAAATACTCCTCCCACGTCCCCTATCCCCTAGTCATTCTGCCAAAGAACAAGGACCAATGGAAGAAATATCAAGGTGAAAGGGTGCCAGAAGACTATACACGAAAAACGCGTAAAAAAACGGGCGGGGGGCTGTGGACTCTTTCCCATGGAAGAATATGAAATTATCAGGTAAACATAATTTATGTTTTTCTTCCTAATGGGAGAGAGTCCACAGCCAAATTCATTACTTGTGGGGAAATTATACCCAAGCCAAAGAGGACACTGAATGCCAAGAACGGGAGAGTAAGAGGCGGCCCAATCTGAGGGCACCAGTACTGAACCACATCCCATAAATAAAAAAGTCCCACTTCATCCAAAAGCAGGGAGCAAAAACATGAAGAAAAAAGAGCCCCAAAGACACAAACGACAGTCCCAAGCCTGGGTAAAAACCACAAACAACACCACTGAGCCAACAGGACTCAAAGCGCACCGTCGCCCAAAGGCAGATCCCATACACACGCCCCCATAAGAGAACCCTGACCAACAACTCCCCAAAGGAAGAAGCAAGGTAGAGGGATAACTAACCAGAACCCTGTCTTCCAAAAGACAGATCAAACTAACTCGGGAGACTCTAGAAAGCCGTACAAGATCCCAGAAAAAAGGGCATCATCAGCAAAACGCGACCAAGTCGAGACCGAAAAAGTATCTTGAGGAACTGAAAACCGCACAGACAACTGAGTAGCACGCCATAGTGCAGCCACAGATAAAGGGGGAAAAAACCCTTGTCCAGCTCCCCAGCTAGAAGGAATCAAGGAGTGCACCTCAAACCGAAAAAGAGACCTAGGCGCCTCCCCACGAGAACCTCGCAGCTCGTGAGAAAAGGAACGATCAAAAACTAAGTTCCTAGACAAAACACCCCTCCATGGAGGGAAAATTCAGAGAATCCAAACTTTCCGAGAGCACCTCAACAGGGACCCACTGTATCTAAAAGAAACAGAGGCAGCTGAAAAGTCAAAAGATGACCAGAACCACAGCTTAGGATCCTAAGATAACCAGGGACGTCCTCATATACTGCAGAACCGCTGCAGCGAGGACCGCCCACACATGGAAGACCAACCTGTCAACGACAGTGAAAAGTCCAGGGACAGAGTCCCGTCCCCCCACCCCCTGAATGAGATTGAGGAAACACCACCAGCCACCTTGAAAGAGTATAACCAGAGGAACACCAAACCCAGAAGCCCATTCCCAAAGGCATCTCCATCTTTGAACCAGGGACAATAGGAACACACCCCCAGAGAGACAAAAGTCCCCCAAGGGAAGACGGAGGACAAGGCAAACCTTGCCCCCCCGGACACAAAACTTGACACGAGTCAAAATTAACCCAAAATGAGCCGGCCCCAAAGGAGCAGAGACTACCCAAGGTAGCAATCTTGGGGCCCCACAACAGATACCGTTGTGGAAGATATGAGGACAAAGTGACTCTTACCAGGCACTACACAGGAATGCTGATGCAAGGTCAGAGCACCAGAACAATGGACCCCAAAGGAAGTCCAGAACACATTCCTTCAATGAAAACAAAGGCTTTGAGCAGCTATAAGAAGAGGACCAGGCTCTCTAAAGAGAACAAAAGAAGAATCCCTTCCAGACGCAACCTGAATACCAGAGGGAAAAACCAGAACAAGCATAGACAGAGCTATACCAACACCACCCGGAACCCCAGCCCTATGCCAGATCCACAAACAGACCTGAAGACGAGAACCCCGACCAAAATTCCCGTCAGACACTCATCACCCGAGGAAGGAACCCGAAAAAATGGGAAATCTAGCAAAACCCTAAAAAAGGACAGTGAAAAAACGCAGAACTGATCTTAAGGCGATAGAACCCACGACACAGAGCTCAACTCCGTGACATTCAGAAACTAGGTTCCCACGTCGGCGTCCGACCCTAAGAGGGTGGATAAAATTCTGGAAAAAAACAGAACCAGAACCGAAACAAGGCGACCCCAATAAAATTGGGTTCCAGCTAGAAGAGACCTCCAGCAGCGAAGAAGGTGAACCAGGCCCCCATGCGGCAAGTCACAGGCTAGCCACCCCACAGCACCACTGCCGGATCACAGAGAATGCAAGCATGATTCCATTATGTCTTGCATACCAATCAAGCGCTCCACTGCTAATCCACGAAGAGGATCCATTAAAAGCGGAATGAAACTAGGTCCAGAGACCTTAGGAGTCTAAACCACCCAAAGGGTAGCAAGAAGACCAAGGCTCAAAAACCGCCCTAATGGAGAAGGCCCCGCCCCCTACAACTAGAGCCAGAAGCGACACGGGGGAAGCCACCGACCAAGCCCCGGGAATAGAGTGGCACACCCAATCTCTTCCAGTATGTGGAGCCGAAGGTACAGATGTAGATGTATAGTGTAGTTTGTGAAAACAAACAATTTAACAATAAAACAAAACGCTCAAGGTCCCACCAGACCCACCAGGTGCAACATGCATCACTGACAACTCAACAAAGTGTACACAAACTCCGGACCCAACCGTTCGCGAACAACTTCCAAGGAAGTAATAAAAAGCAAGTCCATTCCAGAAATTCCCGAAGGAATAATCAAATTTAAAAAAAATAAAAAATAAAAATTTCCTAACCGGATGAAAGAAAATAAGGCAGCCCGAAGGCATCCACCAAAAAAACTCTGGGAAAGGACACGAGCGACGGACAGGAGACAATCAACATCCCCAATAGTCTAGCTCGAAGCACCATTCGAGGACACATTCCCTGACTGATAGAGGAGAGAGTCCCCCAATAAGTCGAAAAGACAACAGAGTAGAAAGTGCAGCCGCTCGATCCGATTACGAAAGGTGCAACATTGAGGAATATTCACCCTTGGAGGAAACTGAATAGACCCACCGAAGTCTGGACACCCGGGATAGTCGGGCAAGAACACAACCGCGCAGAAACCTCCGGGTCCTGCAAGCGAACCAGCACCATCAATATATTGAAGCGGAAATGACCTGCCATCTCCAGGGGAAACAAACGACCCTGTGCGGAGGGAGAATTAACATAAGAGTTACCCACAAATGTAGAGGAAGGGTGCTGTTGGGAATCCGATGTTTGAGGGACAGAGTCCTCAGAGGCTGATGGCTCAATAGGCCTCTGGCTCCCCTAGCCCGAGGCGCTCTAAGAAGACACAAGAGACAGGACTGATAAACTTGCGTCAGTGAAGCCGAAGCACCTTCCTCCGAAGAGGAAAAATCAGAATCAGAAACGACAGTCTCATCTTCAAAATCCTCCATGGTTAAAACCAAAGAGAAAAATAGGACTATATAAAAAAACAAACAGCATCTGACACCCACAATGGCTGGGGCACTTACCACCTTCTATGACCAGATCCAAACAAAGCAGAAAGTCCTTGGCGCCACACGGCCAGGAATGCGGAAGCGTAAAAACCCAGCGTAATAATGCCCGGTCATAAGGTGAACCGTAAAGTTAAAAAAAAAAAGCGCCAGAAAAAGGCGGCAACTAGACCCCACTAAATCCTTCAAGCAATTCTCCTGTCTCAGTTCCAGAGCCAATACCCACTACACAAAGCAGGGAGATCACATAAGAAACATGATTAAGGAACCCCACCCTGTTCACAAATCCCCCCTAAGGAAGGAATTATCCCACGATTCCCAGATCCGTACAGAGGAGTCTCACTGAGACCCATACCTATCTGTCACATAACAACATAACATTCATATTGATAAAATGAAACGATCTTACCAAAATCTACTCCATTGGACAGCAACACGGGCCTTCAAGTGTGACGGATAGTAGCGTTGCCTCCATCATGGACTTAAGAGAAGACAGCAGGTAGTGAAGCGAAGGATCGGCAATGCCAAGTGCTAGAGGAGCTGTTAATACGAGTCGGGATGGTGTCGCAGAGAGAACTCCCACTGCATCTCCAGACGCAAACATTCGCCCAGGCCCTCACTGAGAGACTAACAGGACTACTTAAAACTCCTGTCCTATTGCAAAGAGTACTACCCTCCATGAGAGACACACGTTATGTAAAAATTAATAAAAAGTACTTTCTTTAAAAAATAAAACTTCTGACACTTCTCATCCAACCTCCTGGGATGAAAGGCAAAGAATGACTGGGGGATAGGGGAAGTGGGTGGAATATATTTGAGCCTTTGGCTGGTGTGTCTTTGTCTCCTCCTGGTGGCCAGGTTCTTATTTCCCACAAGTAATGAATGCGGCGGTGGACTCTTTCCCATTAGGAAGAAAATAAATAAAAAATAGTATATTGCAAAGCTATTGTACTATACATAACTAAAGATTTTATATTAAAATCTCAAGGTATTTACTGTCCATTTAAAGCTGATTATTTTGATTTTGAAGATAACAGGAAATACAGATGGATCTCAAAGCCTCAATGCTCACCAGCTGGTAAGCAATTCTCCCACTGCTTTATTGGTGGACGGTGACACATCTCAAGCATTATATATATTTAAATAATACATTTTAAAATGCTGTCTTTTAAACTTGTGTTCTCCTTTAAAGGTCCATAACATTTAGTCAAATTGCATAAATAGCAGGTCCATAATAAAAAAAAGACAATGCAATAAACGCTTACTATGAATTTAAAATGGGCAGTAGATTTTTTTCTAACAAATTTCAAAATGTATTTCAATTTGCCGGCCTCCTATATCAGGGTTCAACAGAGTCCTGGAAGCCATTGGCTCCTGGAATTTCAGCCTGGGTTACTATCTTTTTGGGTTACTCTCCATAGATCTATATACAAATACCACTGTCTGGCTCCAAAATATTCTTACTGGTTGCTAAATTTTAAACAGATTTGTCGACCACTTCATGTTACTGCCATCAGCCAACAACAAACACACTTACAAATTTCGAAAACTGACTTCAATTTGCCAGCCCCTTAAATCATGTGACAACCATTAGCCAATTGCAGACTCCCAACGATCTCTTGCACAAGCTCAGTAGGAGTGGGTGCCTCAGAAAGTGTGTAAATAAAAAAAGACTGTGCACAAAATTTATAATAGAAGTCTCTTAAAACTGCATGCTCGGGGGGGCGGAGCCAGCGCTCGAACGAGACGGCTGCACAAGTGTGAGCTCCGTGAGAAAGAGCGAGCTAATTAAAGGATTCCCGATGTTTAGACCCAGCAACTTGGACTGAAATAGCTATACTGTGCCTGTGACATCTTGCAGCAATGATAGCGGGAGGTATCTAGCTGTGTGCATAACGCGGACTGAACACTATATTACCCAGAAAGGGATCACGGTGCAACCACTACAAACGGTCTGATACTATGCTAGGCCGCAGGGGCGCATGGCATCTTGCAAACTTTGCTACACGTATACTTTTGGAGACACGACAGAGAGCTGGCCGTGCTTGGATAAAGAGCCAGATGGTCTCGCATATAACCGCCAGTGTTACTTCTAAAGACTTTGCTCAAAATCGGTGCAGAAATGGAGGACGCATCGCACACATCACAGCATAGTGAGTAACCTCATGAAGGGGTAAGGTTGAATGCAATAAACCTACACTATTTTTGTCTACATTACCCTGAAAAGAAAGGCCAGGTCCCGATTTTGACATTTGTACATAATAAGTTATACGAGTAGCCACGTGGCCTATAACCATCTCACAGAGAAGGGAGAAAACACTTTACATTTGCAAAACCCAATCTCCGGTTATAAGACAACATGAGGATAAAACTATAATGCTATATTTGAGAGAAATAGCGGATCCTATGAAAAAGATGCCTTTGAATTGTGAGTGTTACATTGTGTAATATATTTCTTATAAAGCTAGGCACTTAGTGCTCAGTATCCGGGTATTAAAACCTACACATCAATAGCTAAATATGCCATAGCAGAGCCTCACACTGGAGGAAACTGGATTCCCACAAATAATTTTAAGCTGCAATTAGAAAAATTGACTTCCTATAGTTGTTGTCTCTGGTTTGGAGATTGCAGGAGATACTGAGAGGGAAAAGTGAATTAAATTAGTCAGTATAAAACACCACAATACTACCCCCTGTGAGGTGTGTACAAGAGACTGAAACAAGTGGGCACTTGCTCTGGGTGGTTTGAAAAGGCTATTTTACTTCACACTGAAGATAATAACTACCATGTCACCCAAAAAAGGCAATAAGGGAGAAAATCCTATAAAAAAAAAAGGAAAAATGTGACACCTTCAGTGAACAAGTTCTTTAAATGCCTTGAACAATCACAGGGGCCTGCGCAGCTGAATGTGGAGCATGGAACTGGGCAAGATTCTACGTCAGATTCAGAACCTGAAAATCCACACCAAGCTGTAACAGTGCATAAGGCACTTCTAGATTCGCTGCCGTCAAAAAAAGACTTTACATCTCTAATACAACAGGTCAGAGAATGTATCCGCGAAGAGATTGCTGATATTAAGAAAGACCTCACTGAAGTGGGGGAAAGAGTGGTAAAGCTGGAAGAACTCACAGAAGCCCAGGGCACAGCGGTTTCCAATTTCTCACACAAATTCTCCCAACAAGATGCTACAATTCTCCAATTAGAAAATAAAATAGATGATTTGGAGAATAGGAGCCGCAGACATAATATCAGGCTGAGAGGGATATCAGAAGATGTGTCTGCCCAGGACTTGGAGCCGTACGTACAAAGTATATTTGCCTTCTTGTCTGACGAGGGAGATTACTCCAGTTACGCTCTAGATAGAGTGCACAGGGCGCTGAGAGCAAAACCCTCAGAGAATCAACCCCCACGAGATGTCATTGTAAAAGTTACTAGCTATCCAGTAAAGGAAGCACTGATGAAAAAGGCCAGATTGAAGCACCCAATTAAGTTTCAAGGAGCAGAGCTACAACTGTTTGAGGATCTGTCCACAAGAACACTCCAAAAAAGAAGAGACATGTGGCCTCTCACAAATCTGTTGCGTCAACTGAACATTCCCTACAGGTGGGGCCATCCTTTTAATTTGCAGATACAGTGGAAAGGCAGGCGTCTTACATGCAACAATCCAGATGACATCCCATCGGTATGTAAGGAACTTCATCTGGAACTCCCAGCATCGACGGATACCAACAGACCACGAATGAGTAAACCCCTGCAAAAAGACCCGCCTCTACCGCAAAGGCCAGAATGGCAAAAAGTTTCCTCTAAAAAGAACGATAAATCTTTTAAGCCTTCTGTGAAGGAGTCAGTTACAAAAGAAGTTACATGATCTGGACTTCTGTATCTTTGTTTTCTCCCTCTTTCCTTTTTGCTACCTTTTTCTTTATTGGCAGTCCTGTTGCTGTGATCCAATGACTGCATTAGAAAGAGCAGCCCCTCTACATGACCTAGGCTAGAGGATATTCCTCAACATGATTCAGGTTGAGAGTATTGAAGGGGCAAGATACCATTCTAAACATCTGTGGTGGGTAAGAAGTTATAATTGTGTTCCTGTCCACGTCGGATGTCTTGAAGATGGACCCGCTCCGTGCCGGATGGATGAAGATAGAAGATGCCGTCTGGATGAAGACTTCTGCCCGTCTGGAGGACCACTTCGCCCGGCTTGGATGAAGACTTCGGCCCGGTTGGGTGAAGACGTCTCCCGGTAAGGTGATCTTCAGGGGGTTAGTGTTAGGTTTTTTTAAGGGGGGATTGGGTGGGTTTTAATGTTGGGGGGGGGGATTGTAATTTTTTTCAAGTAAAAGAGCTGATTACTTTGGGGCAATGCCCCGCAAAAGGCCCTTTTAAGGGCTATTTGTAATTTAGTGTAGGGTAGGGCTTTTTTTTTATTTTGGGGGGGCTTTTTTATTTTGTTAGGGGGATTAGATTAGGTGTAATTAGTTTAAAAATCTTGTAATTTCTTTATTATTTTCTGTAATTTAGGGTTGTTGTTTTTTTGTACTTTAGATAATTTTATTTAATTGTATTTAATTTAGGTAATTAATTGTAGTGTTAGGTGTAATTATAATTTAGGTTAGGTTTTATTTTACATGTAACTGTGTCTTTATTTTAACTAGGTAGTTATTAAATAGTTAATAACTATTTAATAACTATTGTACCTAGTTAAAATAAATACAAAGTTGCCTGTAAAATAAAAATAAACCCTAAGCTAGATACAATGTAACTATTAGTTATATTGTAGCTAGCTTAGGGTTTATTTTATAGGCAAGTACTTAGTTTTAAATAGGAATTATTTAGTTAATTGCAGTAATTTTATTTAGATTTATTTAAATTATATTGAAGTTAGGGGGGGTTAGGGTTAGACTTAGGTTTAGGGGTTACTAACTTTATTATAGTGGTGGCGACGTTGGGGGCGGCAGATTAGGGGTTAATAAGTGTAAGATTAGGGGTGTTTAGACTCGGGGTTCATGTTAGGGTGTTAGGTGTAGAGAAAAAAAGTATTTTCCCCATAGGAATCAATGGGTCTGCGTTAGGAGCTAAACGCTGCTTTTTTGCAGGTGTTAGGTTTTTTTTCAGCCGGCTCTCCCCCATTGATTCCTATGGGGAAATCGTGCACAAGCACATTTAGCCAGCTCACCGCTAACGTAAGCAGCACTGGTATTGAGGTGAGATTTTGCTCTGCGACCACTTTTTTGAGGTTAACGCCGGGTTTGTAAAAACCCGTAATAACAGCGCTGTCTGTAAGTGAGCGGTGAGCATAAACTGCTCGTTAGCACCGCACAGCTTCTAACGCAAAACTCGTAATCTAGGTGATAGATTTAACATTTATCTTGATGATATAAAAAATAGCATCACAGATAAAATAATTAGCATGTTGAAGCAAATGAACAATGCTATGCAAATCAGAGTCTTTTTCCCGTTGTGCTAAGCTATCCAACCAAAGAGTTGATGCAGCCGCAATATCAGCCATAGAAATGGCAGGTCTGAGCATATAGCCAGAATGCAAATAAGCTTTCCTTAGATAAGATTCAATCTTCCTATCTAAAGGATCCTTAAAAGAGGTGCTATCTTCCATAGGAATAGTAGTACGTTTAGCAAGAGTAGAAATAGCCCCATCAACCTTAGGGACTTTTTCCCAAAACGCTAATCTAGCCACTAGCAAAGGATACAACTTTTTAAACCTTGAAGAAGGAACAAAAAGTACTAGGCTTAGACCATTCCTTAGCAATCAAATCAGAAATGGCATCAGGAACAGGAAAAACCTCAGGAGTAGTCACAGGAGGTTTATAAACAGAATTTAAACATTTACTAGATTTATTATCAAGAGGACCAGACTCCTCAATATCCAAAGTTATTAACACTTCAAAGAACGAATATACTCAATCTCAAAAAAATAAGATGATTTATCAGTGTCAATGTCTGAAGTAGGATCCTTTGAAGCAGAGAGATCCTCATCAGAGCAGGATATATCAGTATGTTGTCTGTCATTACAAATGTCATCAGTATTATGAGAAGTTTTAAAAGACCTTTTACGTTTATTTGAAGGCGATATAGCAGCCATAGCCTTCTGTATCACATCAGCAATATAATTTTTCATATTAACAGGGATATCATGTACTTTAGATGTTGAAGGAACAGATACTGTACTAGCACTAATAAAAACCTTCTCTGCATTCAAAAGCTGATCATGACAACTGTTAGCTATAATCTCCACTAGCTTACAACAGATACACTTAGCTTTGGTAGAACTGTGTTCAGGTAGCATAGTTCCTACAGCAGCTTCTGAGAGAGGATCAGATTGAGACGTCTTGTAAAATGTAAAAAAAAGAAAAATAACATTAAACAGAAATATCTTTTCCACATATAGCAGTTTCAGGAATGGGAAAAAATTCAAGCACTAAATTAACATAATTTCGCGCAAAACAACCTAGCGTCAACAACGCAATTTTATCAGATATAGTAGCATAACGTGCTCATATTTGTATTGAAGTCTGGAAAAGATTTATACGAGTTAAGAATATTCTAGTATATGTATTCGCTTGTACCACAATGTTGGGGTTTTATTTTTATGTACACTAACACAACCAACCTAACCCTAATCTACCCTAAGATACAAACAATCCCTAACCTAACCTAAAATACATACACACAAACCACACAAGCGAACAAGTCCAAACAGCCAAATCACAAATAGGTAGTCCCCTCTACAGGGATGCTGAGGACCCTAGCACAATGTACATTGTACCACCTTATGTTAGTAGTAAGGTTTCAAACAGTGTGGGATAGCATATTGAGGTGCTACATATATATCTGGGCTGTATAAAAAAAAAAGAAAAAAAAAAGAAAAAAAAAAGGAACAATAACGAGATCTATATTATTAGCCATAATGACAGACATATTTAAAATTAATAGCTTTCCTAGTCATCATGAAAGGTACATTGAGGCTCAGATTAATATTCAGTTTTCAATATTCAACAGCAAGGATTTTTGCGAATCAACACATGTACATAAGAATTTGTGATATCCTGAGTGTGGGAACATAACAACTACCTGTTGTATAGCTACACATTGGTGAGAGGCTGCTTATATTTCAAGGTACTGATATTTGCAGTGTTCTCTAAGAAGTACTGACAGGGTGAACAGTGTGCTTACATAAATAAAGAGCTACTTATGAGACGTGCTTTAACCACCCAGATGGTTGCAAAATCTAGCGTGCCAGGTTATACATCTCTCGCTACTTAACCCACAGCCTCCCCTAGGGGGTGAAGATAAAACTAAACAATAAGGAAATAATAACAATATTAATGCAGTTAAAACCGAGTAAAACTTTAGCACACACGAAGCTTAGCCAGGCTTAAGAAAAGGAGAACAGAACCAAGTGTTAGAGGCTGCTAGCCAGCAAGTTAATATAGTTGATGGAGTTCACGCATATACTGATAGTCTGAAATGCTTATTATATTACATTGGTATAGCATGGGAGTCAGCTCCTAAGGTTGTCTTGATACATAGTCAGCTGGGACATAGGCAAGGAACGACTACCCGATTCCAGCCCGGGATGCGACCCGAGGTTTCTGTCTCAGACGATAGCAGCTTTTCTGCAGAGGGAAGGGGGGCTGCTTCACAGTGAGAGTAACGGATATTAGCACACCTAGAGGATAATTGCCCCGTCTCGAGACCAACTCCGGGTTTTGCATGGCAGTAGTATCCCATGGCAAATCAAAGGGACAACAAACAGGCAGCCAGTTTGCTCGATGTGTGAAACAGACCGGGAGAGAGATAGTCCACCGAACATCTGCCAGCACTGGGGGGAAACATTGCCGCGCCTCTTGTAAATGTAAGGGTTCCAAATAGTGTACCAAGACTTGCGGGCAGCCGTGCATCCAAATAGCCGCCATCCATTTCAGGGGCTGGGTTCATAACCTTTACAATGGATAGGTCCTGCCACGACTCAGGCAGTGATTCCGTGCCCTGCCTCTCAGTGTCCAGAGTTGGAGCCGGTAGATACAATGAGTGCAGCGCCTGTTCCATGTAGCAAGACAGTGATCCCTCGGGCAAGTCCGGGGTAAGGATTGTTGGGTCATCAGCTGCAGCGGACCCTTGTAAATTTGTGGCAGGTAAATGTTGCAGATTTCACGCTGGGGGGCAAAATCGCTCATTCACAGAGTCACAGTTCTTAGGGCGGGTTCCTTCGATTAATTGAACCGCTTCTTGTAAGGTTTTAAAGCTGAAGAGTAAGCGGTCCAATATAGGCAGGAAAGCCTCAAGTATCTGTGCAGCAATATAGTTTTCTACCTCCATCAGGAAGGGGGCCAGCAAATATGATTCTGTGAGAATTACTATATACAGTATGGCGCCTAAGGACACGCCACTATGCTTTTTACTTTTAATATGACTTCCGTGGGAGAGAAGATGATGGATTCTCTATCCGCCTTGGTTCTCGGGCACGTAGATGTCAAGAGATATGCAGATGGCACTAGGTTCAGGCTGCTTAAGGGTTTTCTTTCTTGAGCTATCTCGGAGCTTCAGAGGAATGCAGCCATCTTGGGATGCCACCCACTGGAAGTAAATAACAGCATTTTGCGCCCTTGCAAGCCTAATTTGCCTGCAAGTTTTTTAAGAAGCAACAAGTCAATTTGAAAAAAAGACTATACCCCAGGTAAGACAAAACTTCCTAAATATGTTTCCCATGATGAAACTGCTGGACTGCAAAGGGAAATAAACATAGACCTGACTCATGGCAAATATAAGTAAAATACATATATTTAAAACTTTACATGAATACATAAAGCGCCAAACCATAGCTGAGAGTGTCTTAAAAAGATACTAGATAGATACTTACCAAAAGACACCCATCCACATATAGCAGATAGCCAAACCAGTACTGAAAGCTATCACCAGAGGTAATGGTATATAAGAGTAGATCGTCGATCGGAAAAGGGAGGTAGAAGATGAATCCCTACGACCGATAACAGAGAACACTTGAAAAGATTTCCCATGAGGAAAACCATAAAATCCAACAGGCGATATTCTCTTCACATCCCTCTGACAAACACTGTACTCTGAGAGGAATTGGGCTTCAGAATGCTTAGAATCGCTTATCATAGGAGAAATCATAGAAATCAAGCACAAACTTACTTCACCACCTCCATAGGAGGCAAAGTTTGTAAAACTGAATTGTGGGTGTGGTGAGGGGTGTATTTATAAGCCTTCTTTAGGTTTGGGAAACTTTGCCCCTCCTGGTAGGATTGTATATCCCATATGTCACTAGCTCATGGACTCTTGCCAATTACATGAAAGAAACTTATTTTTATACTGGCAGACTTTCTGCCAGTACTAAAGATGGCAATTCCTCAAACGGTTTGGAAAACAGCACAACTGTCCTTTGGCTTGTGGGGAACGGAACAAAGAACCTGCCACCTCCAAAATTCATTCCAGTCAACAAAAGGGTATTCCAGCCTCCAAAGTTTAAAAAGAACCTTTATTATTTCACATAGGGTCCTCAGAAATAGAAATTACAACGTTTCAGACCTGCTATAGGCCCTTAGTCATGTTCTTTTTAAACTTTGGAGGCTGGAAAACCCTTTTTTTGACAGTACTTAAGATGGGGAAGGGAAGAGAGCTGTTTGAGAGGGGTGGTCAGGGAGGGATCAGGGGGTTGGAGGCTGATCTCTACAGTAAAGTTAAAATTAACCCTATAATCTACCTAATTAACCCTTTCACAGCTGGGCATAATACAAGTGTGGTGCGCAACGGCATTTAGCGGCCTTCTAATTACCAAAAAGCAATGCCAAAGCCATATATGTCTGCTGTTTCTGAACAAAGGGGATCCCAGAGAAGCATTTACAACCATTTATGCCATGATTGCACAAGCTGTTTGTTACAATTTTAGGTTTCTCACTGAAATTATTTACAAAGTTAGATTTATTTTATTTGACCGCATTAGGCGGTGAAATGGTAGCATAAAATATACCAAAATGGGCCTAGATCAATACTTTGGGTTGTCTACTAAAACAAAATATATAGTTTTGATAAGTATAAAAAAGGCTCTATTTCTGTTTAAATGTAGTGATGGCAAAAATGCTAAAAATGCTCTGGTCTTTTCGGGAAGTTTTTGTCTGAAATGCCCAGTCCTTAAGGGGTTAAACAATAACATTTTTCGAGTTTACTATCCCTTTAAAGTGTAAGATGCTTACAGCGTATCACAAAAATTGTGAGAGAGATCCATACAGACCCTGGAAACTCTCCCGTCCTTCCCACTTTCTTAAACTGTTAGCAAATGATATAGTGCAATGTAATTTGTAAATGATACACATAAATATACAAAGTATTATCCTAATTTATTATCGTTACACAGAAACTGCCAAAGCATAATCAGAATCCCTAAAATCACAATTCTAAAAACACTGCTTTATACATATAAATGCATTAAAATATAAAGTGCAAAATATAATACAACTTTAAAGGACATAATCTAAAGTAATAAACATAAACAAACACAAAGTGTATATGTAACAAAACTATCATTTCATGCAGTGCACTGGGCCTGTCTCTCCTTTACATACAGAAATTCAGGGAACAACCCTTAGAGAAGTGAGAGATGTTGCAGTGCAGGAGAATAATTTTAGATCATCTCATCGTAGTGAGTAGAGAGCTTAGGTTATCAGGCCCCAAGTGCTTTTGCATTGTCTTTTTATTATGTCTTTGCTGGATTTCATTTAAAGGACCACTAAATACAAAAGAAATCACATAATCAACATTTTGTATGTCCCTTTAAGATAGAAAATGAAAACTGTAAAGTATTGTTAAAAAGACAAAGGCACAAATTATTGCTGTAACACAGCCCAAGAAAAGTGCATAATTCAACCTTTCCAGTTTGACATTCAAAAACAATTTTATATCAAATCAGTATAGTATTTATACATTGTTTAAAATTTAAATAGAAAAAAAAAATCACTTAGCAGCTGTACTTTTCAACTTTTGTATAGTAAAATCTGTGGTATAAAATTATGTGGGCATATAATTGTATACTTGGAGACTACCTACTGACATGTTTTCCGCTGTCTGTGGCCAGCTTTTGCTATAACTACAATAGTCTGATAAAAAAGTGTCAAGTTATGTTTTGATTATGTAAATTTAAATCATATTTAAAGGTTAAATGAATCTCCAAAAAATAGCCTAATCATTTTGTTTCCATCTAAAATGTCTGCAAATATGAAGCAAAATCATCCAGTAATTGTACTTCAAAAGAAAACAAAATAACAACTACATTTAAACATAAATCTTTTTTACAGATATACCAATATCTTAAAAGGGACTTTAAAGACTAAATATGTTTTATATACATAGTATAGAGGTTATTCACGCCTTTCACTAAATTCCAGTACTAATGAGTTTGTTTCAGACACCGGAGAAATTTTCAGGGTTTTATGTCTCTTTAATTATACATATTTAAACAACTTTCAATTAACTTAGATTACAGAAAAAAAATAATAACAATATGTCTGAAAATTGTAGATTTTTTGAGGCCTGAAAATTGAAAGAGCACATCACATGATTCACAAGCCAAACCTTGCCACATATCAGTCCCTATTTACCAATGCATTATCTTATATTTTCTGCTGGAGCCAAACAATAGAGCTTTTGTTTAACACGACATTAGCAAGCCCTGTCATCTTCGGGCTCAAATCCAGATTTTCTCCTGCAAATAAGGAAAGAATAGTAATGGGTGGCGTTTGTACAGTAGTAGCAAACAATCTAGGAACCTGTTCTAATATAGTTCAGACTACAGATATGGTATTTTAAATGGACAGTCTACCTACACCTTAGTCATCCTAAAGTCTTACCTTGTTTAAGATGCAAATAGCCTCCTGCACCCTTTCTATATCAACAGTTTAGCCCACTGATGACATCATAATCTGGGCTGCATATGGTGTCCAATCACAAAATGTTCACTAGTTGGATTCAAAAGACTGTCAATGCTATTCAGCAGAGTGCATAGATGCAGCCCAGATCGTGATGTCATCAGTGGGCTGAGCTTGGCAGCCATTTCAAACTGGCCAGAAATACTATTGATTTTAAAATAACTTTTTTACTGTTCCTGGTCAATTATATAAAAAGGGTGCAGGGTGTTATTTGCAGCTTAATATAAGGTAAGACTTTAAGATGACTAAGGTGTAGACTGTCTCTTTAAGACTGCAGAAAAATTTAAAAAAATATATACACAAATCCAAGATCTGAAAATTTGCTGAAATATGTTAATTTTAGAATCATAATTACATGAATTTGATATTTACACTTGAAATAATATTTTACATTACAAAACAAAATTTAAATATATTTTAGCAAGTTGAGTTTCATTTTTAAACTAATATACCACATACATATAAATTGACTTTTCAGCTTCAGAATTACTCAAGTCATTTTGGCTATGAATACATGTTTTGATATGTCCTGTGGTTGAATAGATGTTTCCTCAATAAGTGACGCTTACATAAGCCGTTACAATTAGCATAAGGTCAAATTTTTCTATGTAACACTTTTTGTGTGTGTTCAATTTCCATTTAAATCTATAAGGGAGTTCTATGAAATATTTCATGCATTGAATTTTACCAATTAAAATCAATTATTTAACCTATCAAACATTCAGCTAATTGCAGAAACGGCTGATAAATTTACATAGTTCATTTTCGTAACTAAATGTGCTATTTTAGAAACTCATAACCAGCTACCAGCACCAACAAGCCCATACAACATTCCTTACAAGTCTCAGTTACTGGTGCCGGAACATTGTAAAGGCTTCAAGCAGAACAAGAATTCAATTTCCTCACTACAATTTGCTTTATCAAGCTTAAAATAAACTAGGCACGTGCATTCAGCAGTTTTGTTCACTTGAATGTGGAAGAAGCCGGATTTCATCTTGTGAAAGAACAACACACTAAAATCTGCGCAAATCCAGATCTTAGTGTGTTGCACTGTCAAAAGAAGAAAGATGCCACGAGCGACACATTCAGCAGCGAACAAAACTGCTGAAGGCACAGCCCTATTCCTTTGTACAGACTATTGTTATTGTGAACTTTTTGACTTTTGGAGACAGAAAGTCCTAAAAAAAACACAAAACAAAAAAAAATGGAATTCAAGTGTCCGCTGTTTTAATTTTCACCCTATTGTAGCTCTTAGAAACATTCTTTGTGTTTATTTGAGCAGACATTTTACCCCTTTGCTGCCAGTAACAAACAAATCATTTTATCTCTCCAGCTGCTACATCACAAATAAATAGTAATGATTTGACCCCTTTGACTGTCACTCATTTCTTTCTCCTCCATACTTGTAATGCATTGAGGCATAGGAGGCCTTTTTACATTTGTTCTTTGCACTGTGCAAGTGTTTGGGTTTAGCCAGGCAACCCTATGTAGATATTGGCATCAAGTTACACAAGTTGGGTACCTGTGCTTACACAAAAAAAGAAGCAAAATTACAGAGGAGGCATTTGATCACATAATGGCTCTTCTACAAGCTGTACCTTAACCCATTTGCCAAAGGAAATTTCAAAGAATAACTTGCCCAAAATATTGGAGAATTTTTAGCATTTTTGCTATCACTCCATTTAAACAGAAATAGAGCCTTGTTTTTTTTATTTACCTATCAAAACATATATATATATATATATATATATATATATATATATATATATATATATATATATATACATATATATATACATATATATATACATATATATATATATATACATATATATATATATATATATATATATATATATATATATATATATATATATATATATATATAGGCCCAATTTCATTCCACCATTATTTCCCAGCCAAATACTTTATATTTATATATAAATAAATAGTTCACTTTTCACAAACTTTGGGTTTCTCACTGAAATTATTTATATAATTGCTTGTGCATGATGATTGCTATTTCCAAGCAAAGGGGATCCCAGAGAAGCATTTATATACATACTTGGCTTTGCCATTGGTAGGTCATTAATTGCAGCTGTGCACCACAGTTCTGAAATTACCTGCAGTGAAGGGGTTAATTAGTTAGCTGGTAAGGGAAATACTATATTAATGTAGGTATTACCCTCCTGACACCTCCCACCTCCATTATCTCCTCCCAAACAGATCTTCTACTCCCCCACCCACAGTCATCCTTCTGATCTTATTATGTATTTTTTATTTTCTGTAGTGTAGTGGTCCCCCACCTACCCCTCCCCACGATCATTATGTAGGGCGCCCCCAACCACACATTTTGCCCCTTTTCTGTAGTGCATTGCCCAATCCTTTCCTCTCCCTTTAAAAACTATTTTTCTGTAGGTAGGGTTCTCCCCCCTCTGCAGTTGGGCCAAAAAATGTACCATAAGGTCTTCAACCACCCCCAGCAGAGGCAAAGTAAAGACTCAAGTATTTGTGAGGTAGGAGTGGTTTAACCCCTTAGTTACCGGACCACTTTTCAATTTTCTTACCGTTAAGGACTAGGGCTATTTTTACATTTCTGCCGTGTTTGTGTTTAGCTATAATTTTCCCCTTACTCATTTACTGTACCCACACATTATATACCGTTTTTCTCGCCATTAAATGGACTTTCTAAAGTTACCATTATTTTCATCATATCTTATAATTTACTATAAAAAAATATATAAAAAATGATGAAAAAATTGAAAAAAAAAAACTTTGACCCCTAAAATCTGTTACACATCTACAACCACCAAAAAACACCCATGCTAAATAGTTTCTAAATCTTGTCCTGAGTTTAGAAAGACCCAATGTTACATGTTCTTTGCTTTTTTTGCAAGTTATAGGGCAATAAGTACAAGTAGCACTTTGCTATTTCAAAACCGATTTTTTTAACACTGATATCTGTAAGGAATCCCTGAATAACCCTTCACATGTGTATATTTTGTTTTAGTAGACAACCCAAAGTATTGAACTAGGCCCATTTTGGTATATATTTCATGCCACCATTTTACAGCCAAATGCGATCAAATAAAAAAAATAGTTCACTTTTTCACAAACTCTCACTGAAATTTTTTACAAACAACTTGTGCAATTAAGGCACACATGGCTGTAAATGCTTCTCTGGGATCCTCATTGATCAGAAATAACAGACATTTACGGATTTGGCATTACTTTTTGGTAATTAGAAGGCTGCTAAATGTCGCTGCACACCACACTTGTATTATGCCTAGCAGAGAATGAGTTAGGTAGCTTGTAGGGTTAATTTTAGCTTTAGTGTAGAGATCAGCCTCACTGACCCCTCTCAAACAGCTCTCTTCCCTCCCCCACCCCACAATTGTCACTCCCACCTTAAGGCACTTTTTTTGTGTGTAATATATATATATATATATATATATATATATATTTATATTCTGCAGTGTGTATCCCAGTTTGCTATCAAATTGTATTTTTGTTAATTAAAAAAAAAAAAAAAACAATTTTTCTGTAGTGTAGCTACCTCCCACCCCTCCCAGGTCCCTTTGACAACATTTATCCCCACCTCTCCCTCCTTCCCTTTTTACTTTACAGTTCCATAGTGTAGCGGTCCCACCCGCTCCCGCCCCGTGCATGATCCCGCCCCCCTCTTCCCATGGTACCGCATATCCTCCAGTGATGCACCACCCACCTGCCTCCCTGCTATGGCTCTCACCCACAAACGATCGGCACCATCGCTGGCCGATGCAGAGAGGGTCACAGAGTAAGAAAAGGGTATTGCCCGATGCCTCAATATCGAGGCATCGCTGCAATACCCTGAAATCGCCTGGAAGCGATCACGATAGCTTCCACCACTTGAAACCCCTAAGGACGTAGAGGGTATGTCCTTGGTCATTAAGTGACAGTTTTTGTAGGACATACCTTGTACGTCCTTGGTCGTTAAGGGATTAATAGAGTTTGTGGGGTTTCGAAATCTTTGCCTCCTCCTAGTGGTAGAGTAGAGTAATTCTCTAGAGTAAAGGATTGTGGACTCTCACCACCTGTATGAAATAAAGTATACATTGTACATATTTAGGTAATGTGATTTTCTTTATGGCCATAATAGAATGCCTAATAATGAGTTTATATGTAAGTCATGGAGACGGAGACAAGAGTCCATTTGCAGCAGTTCTTTTTAATGAACTCTTGATTAGAGCTGTTAGTAATTATTTATTCATAATTTAGCCTCTGGGAGCTCAGTGTCTCCTAATCAGTTTAAAGCCATCTGTTGGCTGCACTAAATGTAGTAACAAGAGGGGGGGGAAATAGAGAAAGAGACTATATTTGTGCAGGCAACCAGCAATAGAACAGAAATGTTTTATGAGTATGCAGTAAGGCTTTTACTGCCATGAGATCCGCCAGCTGAAAATTACATTTAACAAGCTCCAGCAAAGGATTCATGAGATCGGGGTCCAGATTTGATATAAAATACTTACAGCTGCACAGTGCTACAAAACGGAACTATGCAATCATTCTATACAAATACATTTAAAGGGACATACAATTGCAATAAGAAGGCACTCTAATTAGAGCATTTTTTAGTACATTATTGCTTACCAATATCTGCATTTTGAACCCCCACCAAAGGATCAAATACATAGATAATATCAACACAGGATCAGCAAAACACTATTGGTCTAGAGATTAACATAGCTACTACGCCAATCATGACAGCATATGTGCATAGCTACCATTCACCTGCTGTGCTCAGCTCAGCATAGACAGTGCACTTCTTTTCCAGAGATGGCTTTAATTATCTGTTTAACCCTTCTGTGGAGGATTAGCACATAGGCATCTGTTACAAACTTTCTGATATTAGCTCCCGATAAGTCAGTTTCGGCTGATATGGGAAGAGTGTTTTTTGAGTGATCACAATGAAAAAATGGTTTTGCCATTAAAAGCCCACTGTAACAAATGAGTTTCCAAAAGAAAAGTTTGAGAAAACATGTTTTTGGTAGTTAAGTGCTTTTTATTTGGGTCAAAACTTGGAATATGACCAAAAACTGACACATACAATGGCATTTTAAGGTTACAGTACAGTTCTTTTGAATTAACCCCTTCTTACAGTGGGTGAAATTAGCCTATTGTAATCTGAATCCATCCAGATCAATAGAACACATTATGAATGTCATTTGTGTATAGGCATGTTGGGCATATTGGGCATGCATGCTCATTGATTATATTGGCACTTAATATTTTAAAAGTATTCTTTATTCAATATTTATGGATTATTGTTTTCCCGTTTGGCGAAATGCACATTGTAATTAAAGAACAAAACTACAGGTTTTAATAAGAAGGAAGTGGACACAACTTATCTCCTCTTCTAAAACAGGATTTTAACAGTCCTCACACTGTAAACTGCTCCATTGCAATAATGTATCCTCAAAAACATTGTGTAAAATGGTATTGCATCTTTTACATGTTTTTAAAAGAAACCACAACTTTGTGACAAGGTTTTCAAAAGGGATCATGCCTTTGTAACCGCGATTTCAATAATGTAGTGCCAAAAACTGGAAACTCCACTGTAATGAACAGGTAATGCAGTCACCAAGGCATGATCCTGTTTGAAATCCCAGTCACTAAGCTGTGATCCCGTCTGAAATCCTGGTCACTTAGCAAAATCCCATTTGAAAGCCCATTTATGAGGATGCCTGTACTGAAAGTAAGAAATAATGACAATGGGAGAGTGAGTAAGAAACAAATGTTTACAGAAGATGATTGCTACTCGCCATTACTAGATGTTGGAGTCCTGATCTGAATTTTCCTGAAGATCTCCTTAGCTGTACAGGATATCACATATTAAACTCATAGAATATATACATGTGTGCCCTGCCCACTGCATACAAACTATTCCATAGCAATAAATAGAGCTTTAATGAATCTAGACCATGGACACAAATGCACCTCTAAAATGTCGCCTGTGGCTATTTAAAGTGAAGGTAAAGTTATCTATTATATTATTAAATTTTCAAAATAAATATGAGTTTCATTCATGAATTTTTATAAATTTGCTTGTAAAGAAAATGATTACCATTTTTAATCTATTATTGAAGGTCCTGAAAATCAACCAGTTTTTTTTTCTTTTTTTTCCTGGCTTGATCACGTTTTTCTGTGATCCAATTGAAAATCTGTCTGCTAGGCGGCCGTCAATTCACGTCATCCAACTCCTTTCTCATATGCACATGCGGTAGTAATTTTTTCGGAAGCTAGGTATCCATGCTCGCTCCCGTTTTGTGCATGCGTATTGGTATGGTTTCTAAATTCCAATACAACACCATCGACATAATACTGAAGGCTCCAATTCAATGATCGGTGAAAAAAGCAACTCCTCTCTGACTCGCATAACATAGTACTGAATGAATAAAGTTATTCATTGAATACTATGTTACAACGAAGATTGACTCATGCGCAGTTCAGAACGGGTTATCGCATGCGCACAAGAAAGTAAGATCGACAATTAGCGCATGCTCAGTTAATCTGAGCATTGTGAACGCGCTTTTTAGAGACGTAGAGAGTGAGTGGGACCGCTCTATACGTCAGAGGGCAGAAAAACAGGAAATAGGGGTTGGGAGGAGTCAGTATCGGAAAGGTAGGGATTTTATATATATATATATATATATATATATATATATATATATATATATATATATATCTTCATAAAAATAGAAAAGTAATAGACAAAATAAGTTAGCGATTATTTTATGGTCAGATTAGCAAATGCATTGATGTGTTCAAATTGGAAAAACTTTACCTTCACTTTAAGAGAGTTTTCCACATGTGGAACATAATACATTGTTTTCAAATTGACTTTGAATACTTGCAAAAATGTCAAAAATGCCAGTTCAATACTTTAACAAGTGCCTTTAGGGGTCAAATTCGAGAAGTGTAAAATGGTCTAATAGTCTAAATTAAACGTTCATGATTCAGAGAGAGCATACCATTTTAAACATTTTTACTATTGACATTTATTATCCATTTGTTCTTTATATTTTTATATGTACAGTTTATGAAGCATCAACTTCTACAGAGTATGTGCAACCATTCACAATTTTTATGTATATGAGTTTGTTATTGGCTAATGTCTGTCACATGCAGAGCAATGCACATTGCAGCCTGTGGGCGCATGACGAGCCCTTTTTGTAATGCAGGGGGATTGCCGATCAAACATTGTTTTCGCAGATACCCTACACTACAGGTCAGGGAGCGTTGGTGGCTTAGTGGGCAGCACTGCCAGACTTCATGGGAGAATACGTATGTGGTGACGTCACAAAGGGGCAGAACCAGGAAGCTTAGTGTAGCTGTAAGGGAGCTGGATGGGGGGAAAGTTCTTCAAGCCACTCAATCTCAGCTCTCTTAGCGGCTACAAACCTCCAGGACACCTCATTTGAAAGAGAATCACCAGTACCACACAACAGATCTTTTAAAAATAAAGTAAGAAAAACACATGGGGATTTGATTGGGAATGGGTCATATGTGCAATAAAAAAAATCTGGTATGTCTAGGGACCATTAATAAAGTTAATTTTCTAGTATACAAGTCCCTCGACCTAAAAAAATAAAAAGATATGAATTTTGTCTGTATAGTCAGGTGATCATTGTGGTAACGGTGAACACCTTGCAAGAAAAAAGTGCTTTTATTTCTGTTCTGAACAATGGGGCTACTCTAATTTATAATATAACCCCCAAATGCTCGTATGGGCTACCCTTGATGACAATTTAGTAAGGTGGTTTCTTGGCCATTTTCAATATTATTTACTAAAACATTTATTTAAAAAAAAGGTTTTTTTTTTTGCCACAGCTATCTTACATGTCCTAAATCATAAATGAAATAATGGCACAGCACTGGAGTGAAAAAAAGTCTTAGCAATGAAAGGGTTAAACAATATTTGAAAAAATCTACTAATAATTTGAAATTCAGAGCAAGTGCTTTTCCATTGTTTTTTTATTGTGCATTTGTGAATTATTTATTCTACTATATTTAATTGTACTTTAAAAATAAGATTTTTTCAGCTAGTTGAATAAGCGGTCTTTACTCAAGGAAAAAAAGCTAAAACCAGCTACTGTGATTGCACTGAAACAGAAAGTGCCCTTTTCCAGCCAAATAATAATAAATAAAAAATAATAATAATAATAATCGTCAATAGATTGTGATCACTTGCATGAAACAAGTAAATTAATATTATCCACCTGGCCACAAAAAAACAAAAACAAAAAGGGACAGATCATTCAAACAAACAGTGTCCTCCGGAACACGCCAATGGTCAGCGATAGTGCCGGAACTCAAGTCAAAAGGTCATATACCTCAAAAAAGACTGAAATGCCGCAGCAGCAGATTTAATTGCCAAGTCCCAGGAATCCAGGAAGGCAAAAACAGGCAATACTCGGTGGCTATGTTAAAAAATATCAACTTTATTAAGTACAAAGTAAAAAAAATTCCACAGACATGGGGACCAACAGTGAGGGGATAACAGTCTTATGCATATAAAATAGTCTTACCATGCTGTGTACTTCACCTAGCAAGTCAAGTATACAGTACAAAGCTACTTACAGTGGAAACGACTCTAGTCATATAGAATACTACAAATATCAAAATTCATGGAAAGCTCCTGTTAGTTACTGTACTATAGTTATGAATCAGATATCAAATATCTCAGTTCCAAGAGGACATGTGCACAGAATCAATAAGCAAGTATCCCAGATTGGCACATCATTCCCCAATAAGCTGCTTATACAGCAACTGCATATTCTTCCTCAGGGGCTATAATATTCTAGTAAGCATTCCTAAATTGTCAGTGTGCATATACAAAATGAATTAACCAGGTGCAACACAAAAAGAGGATCTCGCTTTCTTCACCCAAACAACAATTAAACAGGCCAAGCAGCATTAAAGTCAAACCTATTATTGCAAACAGAGCTATATTAGACTAAAACTTAAAACATTATTTGAAGGGAACTGAATCAATACATTGTATTCAATACATTGTATTTATCTGCAATTGAATACTTTTAAAAGGCTTGCATATATATATATATATATATATATATATATATATATATATATATATATATATATATATATATATATATATATATATATATATATAAGCAATAGCTAAGGAAAAAGTAAGAGAAATAGTAATGCAAACAGGTGCAAGCTATTACTGCCACCAACAAATAAAAAAGGGGCGGATTTGTGGACTCTTACCTCCAAGATAGATAGGTATCCAGTAAGCATAAATTATGTTTTCTCTTTCTAGATGGTAAGAGTCCACAAAATCTTTAATTGTGGGAACCAATACCTAAGCTAAGGAGTCCACAAATGAAATACGGGTGGGAAACAAGAAAGGCAAGTGCCTAATTCATAAACCAATGCCTAAAAACTCTACTAAAACTGACTCCACAGAGACAAAAACCAGAAAAATTGCCACCTGGTCTATTAAAAAAAACCTCATTCTGCAAAAACCAAGGAAGACCTAGAATATGTATCCGAACAAAGGGCGGAAAATATGAACCCTAGGAGCCCCCATACAAAACTCCAAAAGCAAACAAGATAAAGGATACTGTCCGACAAGCCCTTCAACTACATCCTGAAGGAATGGAACAAATCAAGGATGCTAACAGAATGCCACACATAACCCCAAACTGTGTACCGTGATAGATACACATTTCCACCCCAATTGGAAAATCTACAAAGAGACAGGCCAACAGGCCTGTAATATAAATTATAGTGCCAAGGCATATATAACTCTGTCGAAAAAAGAATAATCTCCAAACCGACAATTTTAAGAGAATGAAAATTGAAGAGAGCATATACCCAAAAGAGGAGAGGAACACTGGATCCACAGATTTAAAAAGTTAGAAACTCTGCTAATTGAGCAATCTAGGATACACACAAGCAACGAGTCATGCGGTCTCTGAAAACAAGCAGAGCTAAGAAAATCATTGTAAACATTTCTGCTTGAGCACCCTCGGAATAGGGACAACTGGACCAACAATCAACCAACTCATTAGGTTGAAGATTAATCTGTAGAGCCCAGAGCTCCCAAAACCACTGAAACAGCCTACGAGAGGCACATAGACAGAAGGGAATATCTAGGACTATAAGACTGTGCTGATACAACCATACTAGGGTGGGCAGAAACTAAACATTTCTAATGAAAGTTGTGGTAGGGTTTGACTTTGTGCTCTGCTGAGGTGTCTGGCTAAAAAGTATTGAACTGTACAGTACTTGCTGATAGCCTGCAACCTGTGTGGGACAAGTGGGTACTTACCCAGTGACTGACCCACACCCTGATATGAATCCTGAGGGTATAGTAGAAGCCCATCCAGTACTGTAACTACCAGTAGAGGATATAATGAGGAATTACATCTTCAAGGTCAAACAGGAGGAGTCTAAAGGAACTTCCCAGCAACACCTGTGACCACAACTCCATAAAAAAGATTTGCATTGCATAGCCAGTACTCTACTATGTCCTTCTCTTCCAGGAACTATTCATTGAAGGATTATTATTTGTTTTTTTTTTTGGGAGGGGGATTAATATCCCTGTAATTCTTCAATAAATCCTGAACACCTCTATCCTTGCCTTTTTCTTTGATGAGGCAAAGAACTACTGGGAGAGAGAGGGAAGTGGGAGAGATACTTAAAGCTATGTTGTGGGGTGTCTTTGCCTCCTCCTCGTAGCCAGGAAGTGAATTCACACGAGTAAGGATTTTGTGGACTCTTATCACCTAGAAAAATATATATGCGTGTGTGTGCGCGCGCGCGCGCGCGCATGCGTGTGTTAACTAAATTATTTTGCAGATCATGCAGACCCTTTAGAAACTTATCTACCACGGCACAGGAAAATGATATACAGCTATAAAAATAATAAGATACTACAGTGATTAAATAATCACTGTGTAAAATGCAGCAGGGTTAAGCTTGTGAAGTCTAAAGTAAGGACTTTCAAAATATCATGGTAATGGGGAAAACAAATTTTAGGGAAAAGGGGAAAATATTTCCTAATACATTCTCAACATGTTTCATGTGTTACAAACCTAGACATAGTCGTATTGGAATAATTATTGGATAGCAGTCAACTTGAATTAATGATTTAACAAAATAATGTGACATCAAAACAATATACACTTCTGTGCAAATGTTTTAGGCAGGTGTGAAAAAATGTTAAATTGCTAGGAAAATGTATCATCTATTGGCCCACAAACTTAATATAAGAAATAAAAATATACCACTTACAAATCTGTCACAGGAGTAACATTTTAGTACCTGTGCTATAAAGGATCCTAAGCACCTCAAAATAGAAAGTACATGAATGGCAACATACTCTTTATGGCGTGGAGCAAGTAAGTTGCTCTAATTATACAAGCTAGGATATTATTCACATTCAGTCTGTAGGAATTGGAAGATATAATGTTCCTTCTGAATTTAGCTTTTATAGTTTTGTACCTGCCCAACATTTTTATTAAAAAAAAAAAAAAAAAAGTCAGTCAGCGACACAAGGATTTCAGACATCTAGTTATACTAGAGTACTATATCAAAGCTAAAGAATTAAAGATAAAGGAAATGGCCCTTAGTTATGCAAGTACGATTCACAGATACATAACAGAGGCCACAAACTGATAACTCTGAAAAGTGGGAAGCAATATCATTTCATTAACACCGGGGAGTCCATGAGTAGAATTGAAATACAGACACACAGTTGGCTGCCTTACGTGAAAGCTATTTTAATCTACCTTTGGAGCATGATTGCTATAGAGCTTTTATCTTGATAAGAATATACTTGGATAGTGATCTTCTCAATCAGTTGGGGAACTGAAAGCCATGCTGTTACTGTGTGACTCAATATTAAAGCTTCGATTGTCAGATATTAATCACTGCATTGAACTATATATATATATATATATATATATATATATACATATACACACATACAGTATATATATATATATATATATATATATATATATATATATATATATATATATATATATATATATATATATATAAGTTTCTGCAGATATCAAGCAATCACTGTACAGACAGATTCCCTAAAATGACACATGACCTTTATTTATTTGTATTGCACATTGCATACAAAAGATTGCAAGGTATTTCACTACCCTCACTTGGCAAATGCCACTTCTCTGGCAAAAGTTTTTGTGGAGAATTCTGAATATTGCAAGTATAATACAAAAATGCTTCCAATCAACAGTGAAAATTAAAGGGGCACTGAACCCAATTTTTTCTTTTCTTTCGGGATTCAGATAAAGCATGATATTTTAAGCAACTTTCTAATTTACTCCTATTTTTAAATTTTCTTCATTCTCTTGGCATCTTTATTTGAAATGCAAGAATGTAAGTTAAGATGCCGGCCCATTTTTGGTGAACAACCTGGGTTGTTCTTGCTGATTGGTGGATAAATTCATCCACCAATAAAAAAGTGCTGTCCAGTTGTCTGAACCAAAAAAGAAGCTTAGATGCCTTCTTTTTCAAATAAAGATAGCAAGTGAACGAAGAAAATTTGATAATAGGAGTAAATTAGAAAGTTGCTTAAAATTACATGCTCTGAGTCACAAAAGAAAAAATGTGGGTTCAGTGTCCCTTTAATTTAGGGCTTCTGTTTTTGTATGGGCTATGAGCCAAGAATTATTTTTTTACATTACTATTATTATCCTTTATTTGTAGAGCGCCAACAGATTCTGCAGCGCTAAAATTTATAAATGGAAGGGGGTAAAAAAAAAATCTAATTAATATTTTGCGACACAAAAAAATATATATAAATTCCATAAATAAACGTATTGGAACACAGCCACTCTTATGTGCTCTACAAAAGCAAGGTAGTTAGACTATATGTGGCATTCTCACCCCTTTGCGTACAAGAATATACACTGGAACAATATTCCCAACTCAAAGGAAAGCAGCAGTAAGAAAAATTTGAAAATTTAAATGGAATCTCAAAACAACAGAATTTCTACACAAATTTGAATAAATTAAAATGAGGCTGCAACCAAAGTAAGTTTCCAAATAGCTTTTAATTGTCATATAATTGTAGTGTGCCAATAATAATGTGTATAAATTTGTTTCTCTCATTATAAAAGTATCTACAGAATATCTTTGATTTTGCCTCTTGCCCCACAAGACTAAAATATTTACTGTCCTGCTATTTACAGAAAAATTTGCCAACCTTTGCTTTAGTGAATGTAACATTTATTTGACTCTTATAGTAATAATGTTTCAGGTTTAAAACATGAAACTGCAATTTTCCCCTAAAGTATCATGAAGTTTTTGCTATGGATTCTTCTGATTTCAGACAATATTATACATGCAGATAAAACAAATATTAGCTTCTCCAGTACCATTCTCATCATCTCTAAATAGAATAGCGTGTGTCAATCAACTTACTTCTAACAATGACTTACTGAAGCTTAGCAAATAAGATTTCCTTTTTTGTCCACTGCTAAACTACTTGTCTGTCTCCGGTTAATGTACAATTACTGTCAACAATGAATCCCAGCAACAGCTTTGCTGCTTGGAAAATATTTATTGCATTAGTGTAAGCACTAGGCAGATGGCCCCTATTGGTACAAGAGGAGAGAGAGAAGCCACAATAGGGAGAGAACAGGAATCAATCGGAAAAGCACCTTGCAGCTACAGCAACACATGAATTTCAGCCCCAAATAGAAATAGTATATTGATATACAATAGCAACAAAAGCAGATTATGAAAAACATTGAAAATCAGTAACTCAGTAGCTGTAGACTTCTGGAAAACCTAAAGATACTGTTCTTGCAAAACTGTAGTTCACAACTATTTGTTGTGACACCAGTTGCATATATGTGACATTTATATGACAACCATTACATTTGTTTTCTCTGTGCTTTAAGCGCACAAAAAGCGTATTTAATCTAGGACAAATGACAAATATAAATGCAAAAATACAACAATAAGCAATAATATACAAAATGTGTAATCAAATATTCCCCAAATTTAAGAGTCCATGCTGAAAGATACATTTGTACAACCAATGAAGTAATTATTGTCAATCTTTCTCGTTTGCGTAGCATCTCAAGGAATAACTGTATTACATTAATTTGTGGGGTTTTGTATGAGAGTGATAATACAGATTACTTTATTATAAATAAACACACACTATATTAAACGCAATACTGATAAAACAAAATCATTTGAATTGAGTCTAGCAAGAAATGTATATGGAATGCTACTGTAGCCCTTCTCATTAGAAAAGGATGGCTACACCCTTAAAGGGACACTAAACCCAATTTTTTTCTTTCATGATTTAGGTAAATAATATTCCAATTTACTTCTATTATCTATTTTGCTTCATTCTTTATTTATCCTTTGTTGAAGAAATAGCAATGCACATGAGTGAGCCAATCACACAAGACATCTATGTGCAGCTTCCAATCAGCATCTACTGAGCAAATCTAGATATGCTTTTCAGCAAGGGATATCAAGAGAATGAAGCAAATTAGATAATAGAAGTAAATTAGAAAGTTGTTTAAAATTGCATGCTTTTACTAAATCATGAAAGAATTTTTTTTTGGTTTCATGTCCCTTTAACTATGGCCTAGTTTCCATTGCTGTTGTAACCTGTGTAAAATGGTGGTAATATTAAAGGGATAAGAAACGCAAACATTTTCTTTTGTGATTTAGACCGAGCATACAATTTAAAAAAAAGTTTCCAATTTACTTCTATTATCAAATTTGCTTATGTCTCATGGTGTTCTTTGTTGAAGAGATAACTGGGTAGGTGTCTGGAGAACTACATGGTAGGAATATTTACTCTTGTAAATAGACAATATTCTTGCAAATCAGCTGCCATATAGTCCTTCAAAGACGTGCACGCTACTGAGCTTTTCTACCCGTTTTTCAACGAAAGCTAAGAACGAAGAAAATTTGATAATAGAAGTAAATTAGAAGGTTGTTAAAAAGTGCAAGCTCTATCTGAATCATTAAAGGGGAAAAAAATGAATCTCATGTCCCTTTAAACACTTCCATATTATTATTGTTTATTTGTATATTGCCACAAAATTACATAGCGCTGGGCCCTAGACTTAAATGGAGATACTTGTCAAAACCACTTTACACCGTTTGCAACAGAAATGGAAACTAGGCCCATATTGGTAGACAGGAAAAAAGTTGGTCTAGCCAATACATTTCAGAAGAAAAACTAAAGTAAAATACTATAGGTATAATGTATGCATTTTGACAACAAAATACTTGAATTAAATGCCTCATAGTGGATGCATAAATCCAGTCTACACGGACCTCTGGCATACCATGATTTTATAACGTCTAAGTTTTAACACAGGTGAAGCCAAATATATTCAACTTTCTTATTTCTCAGATACAGACATAATTAAAGGGAAATAAAACCCTAAATATTTTCTTTCAGGATTCAGAGATCATGCCATTTTAAAGAACTTTCCAATTTACTTCTATCTAATTTGTTTTGTTCTTTGGTGTCCTTTGTTGAAAAGGATACTTAAGTAGGCCCAGGAGTTGATAAATTGGTGGCTGCCATATATCCTCATGTTATTGGCTCACCCAATGCATTTAGCTAGCTCCCAGTAGTGCATTGCTGCTTCTTGAACAAAGGATTCCAAGGGAATGATGCAAATTATATGATAGAAGTAAATTGGAAAGTTTTTTAAAAGGACATTAAAAACAATAAAACATAATTTATGCTTACCTGATAAATTCCTTTCTTCTGTAGTGTGATCAGTCCACGGGTCATCATTACTTCTGGGATACCAATACCAAAGCAAAAGTACACGGATGACGGGAGGGATAGGCAGGCTCTTTATACAGAAGGAACCACTGCCTGAAGAACCTTTCTCCCAAAAATAGCCTCCGATGAAGCAAAAGTGTCAAATTTGTAAAATTTGGAAAAAGTATGAAGCGAAGACCAAGTTGCAGCCTTGCAAATCTGTTCAACAGAGGCCTCATTCTTGAAGGCCCAAGTGGAAGCCACAGCTCTAGTAGAATGAGCTGTAATTCTTTCAGGAGGCTGCTGTCCAGCAGTCTCATAAGCTAAACGAATTATGCTACGAAGCCAAAAAGAAAGAGGTAGCGGAAGCTTTTTGACCTCTCCTCTGCCCAGAGTAAATGACAAACAGAGAAGACGTTTGTCGAAATTCCTTAGTTGCCTGTAAGTAAAATTTTAGAGCACGGACTACATCCAGGTTGTGCAGTAGACGTTCCTTCTTTGAAGAAGGATTTGGGCATAAAGAAGGAACAACAATCTCTTGATTGATATTCCTGTTAGTAACTACCTTAGGTAAGAACCCAGGTTTAGTACGCAGGACTACCTTATCCGAATGAAAAATCAAATAAGGAGAATCACAATGTAAGGCTGATAATTCAGAGACTCTTCGAGCCGAGGAAATAGCCATTAAAAATAGAACTTTCCAAGATAACAACTTTATATCAATGGAATGAAGGGGTTCAAACGGAACGCCCTGTAAAACATTAAGAACAAGGTTTAAACTCCATGGTGGAGCAACAGTTTTAAACACAGGCTTAATTCTGGCCAAAGCCTGACAAAAAGCCTGGACGTCAGGAACTTCTGACAGACGTTTGTGTAACAGAATGGACAGAGCTGAGATCTGTCCCTTTAATGAACTAGCAGATAAACCCTTTTCTAAACCTTCTTGTAGAAAAGACAATATCCTAGGAATCCTAACCTTACTCCAAGAGTAACCTTTGGATTCACACCAATATAGGTATTTACGCCA
Organism: Bombina bombina; assembly: GCF_027579735.1. Classification (NCBI taxonomy): domain Eukaryota; kingdom Metazoa; phylum Chordata; class Amphibia; order Anura; family Bombinatoridae; genus Bombina; species Bombina bombina. Next base: position 162,796 of record NW_026513110.1, read on the forward strand.
TATCTTATGGTAAATCTTTCTGGTAACAGGTTTCCTAGCCTGTATTAAGGTATCAATAACTGACTCAGAAAATCCACGTCTTGATAAAATCAAGCGTTCAATTTCCAAGCAGTCAGCTTCAGAGAAGTTAGATTTTGATGTTTGAAGGGACCCTGTATCAGAAGGTCCTGTTTCAGAGGTAGAGACCAAGGTGGACAGGATGACATGTCCACCAGGTCTGCATACCAAGTCCTGCGTGGCCACGCATGTGCTATTAGAATCACTGATGCTCTCTCTTGTTTGATTCTGGCAATCAATCGAGGAAGCAACGGGAAGGGTGGAAACACGTAAGCCATCCTGAAGTCCCAAGGTGCTGTCAGAGCATCTATCAGGACTGCTCCTGGATCCCTGGATCTGGACCCGTAACGAGGAAGCTTGGCGTTCTGTCGAGACGCCATGAGATCTATCTCTGGTTTGCCCCAACGTCGAAGTATTTGGGCAAAGACCTCCGGATGAAGTTCCCACTCCCCCGGATGAAAAGTCTGACGACTTAAGAAATCTGCCTCCCAGTTCTCCACTCCCGGAATGTGGATTGCTGACAGGTGGCAAGAGTGAGACTCTGCCCAGCAAATTATCTTTGATACTTCCATCATAGCTAGGGAGCTTCTTGTCCCTCCCTGATGGTTGATGTAAGCTACAGTCGTGATGTTGTCCGACTGAAACCTGATGAACCCCCGAGTTGTCAACTGGGGCCAAGCCAGGAGGGCATTGAGAACTGCTCTCAATTCCAGAATGTTTATTGGCAGGAGACTCTCCTCCTGACTCCATTGTCCCTGAGCCTTCAGAGAATTCCAGACGGCACCCCAACCTAGAAGGCTGGCGTCTGTTGTTACAATTGTCCAGTCTGGTCTGCTGAATGGCATCCCCCTGGACAGATGTGGCCGAGAAAGCCACCATAGAAGAGAATTTCTGGTCTCTTGATCCAGATTCAGAGAAGGGGATAAGTCTGAGTAATCCCCATTCCACTGACTTAGCATGCACAGTTGCAGTGGTCTGAGGTGTAAGCGTGCAAAGGGTACTATGTCCATTGCCGCTACCATTAAGCCGATTACCTCCATGCATTGAGCCACTGACGGGTGTTGAATGGAATGAAGGGTGCGGCAAGCACTTTGAAGTCTTGTTAGCCTGTCCTCTGTCAGGTAAATCTTCATTTCTACAGAATCTATAAGAGTCCCCAGGAAGGGAACTCTTGTGAGTGGAACGAGTGAACTTTTCTTTTCGTTCACCTTCCATCCATGTGACCTTAGAAATGCCAGCACTAACTCTGTATGAGACTTGGCAGTTTGAAAGCTTGAAGCTTGTATCAGAATGTCGTCTAGGTATGGAGCTACCGAGATTCCCCGCGGTCTTAGTACCGCCAGAAGAGCACCCAGAACCTTTGTGAAGATTCTTGGAGCTGTAGCCAATCCGAATGGAAGAGCCACAAACTGGTAATGCCTGTCTAGGAAGGCAAACCTTAGGTACCGATAATGATCTTTGTGAATCGGTATGTGAAGGTAAGCATCTTTTAAATCTACAGTGGTCATGTATTGACCCTCTTGGATCATAGGTAAAATTGTCCGAATAGTCTCCATCTTGAACGATGGAACTCTTAGGAATTTGTTTAGGATCTTTAAGTCCAGGATTGGTCTGAAAGTTCCCTCTTTTTTGGGAACCACAAACAGATTTGAGTAAAACCCCTGTCCCTGTTCCGATCGTGGAACTGGATGGATTACTCCCATTAACAAGAGCTCTTGTACGCAGCGTAGAAACGCCTCTTTCTTTGTCTGGATTGTTGACAATCTTGACAGATGAAATCTCTCTCTTGGAGGAGAGTATTTGAAGTCCAGAAGGTATCCCTGGATATTATCTCTAGCGCCCAGGGATCCTGAACATCTCTTGCCCAAGCCTGGGCGAAGAGAGAAAGTCTGCCCCCCACTAGATCCGATCCCGGATCGGGGGCCCTCAATTCATGCTGTTTTAGGGGCAGCAGCAGGTTTCCTAGTCTGCTTGCCCTTGTTCCAGGACTGGTTAGGTTTCCAGCCTTGTCTGTAGCGAGCAACAGCTCCTTCCTGTTTTGGTGCAGAGGAAGTTGATGCTGCTCCTGCTTTGAAATTACGAAAGGAACGAAAATTAGACTGTCTAGTCTTGGCTTTGGCTTTGTCCTGAGGCAGGGCATGGCCTTTACCTCCTGTAATGTCAGCGATAATCTCTTTCAACCCGGGCCCGAATAAGGTCTGCCCTTTGAAAGGTATATTAAGCAATTTAGACTTAGAAGTAACATCAGCTGACCAGGATTTTAGCCACAGCGCCCTGCGTGCCTGAATGGCGAATCCTGAATTCTTCGCCGTAAGTTTAGTAAGATGTACTACGGCCTCCGAAATGAATGAATTAGCTAGTTTAAGGACTCTAAGCCTGTCCGTAATGTCGTCCAGAGTAGCTGAACCAATGTTCTCTTCCAGAGACTCAATCCAGAATGCCGCTGCAGCCGTGATCGGCGCAATGCATGCAAGGGGTTGCAATATAAAACCTTGTTGAACAAACATTTTCTTAAGGTAACCCTCTAACTTTTTATCCATTGGATCTGAAAAAGCACAGCTATCCTCCACCGGGATAGTGGTACGCTTAGCTAAGGTAGAAACTGCTCCCTCCACCTTAGGGACCGTTTGCCATAAGTCCCTTGTGGTGGAGTCTATTGGAAACATTTTTCTAAATATCGGAGGGGGTGAGAACGGCACACCGGGTCTATCCCACTCCTTAGTAACAATTTCAGTAAGTCTCTTAGGTATAGGAAAAACCTCAGTACTCGTCGGTACCGCAAAATATTTATCCAACCTACACATTTTCTCTGGTATTGCAACTGTGTTACAATCATTTAGAGCCGCTAACACCTCCCCTAGTAATACACGGAGGTTTTCCAGTTTAAATTTAAAATTTGAAATATCTGAATCCAGTCTGTTTGGATCAGAACCGTCACCCACAGAATGAAGTTCTCCGTCCTCATGTTCTGCCACCTGTGATGCAGTGTCTGACATGGCCCTAATATTATCAGCGCACTCTGTTCTCACCCCAGAGTGATCACGCTTACCTCTTAGTTCTGGTAATTTAGCCAAAACCTCAGTCATAACAGTAGCCATATCCTGTAATGTGATTTGTAATGGCCGCCCAGATGTACTCGGCGCTACAATATCACGCACCTCCCTCTGAACGGGAGATGTAGGTACTGACACGTGAGGCGAGTTAGTCGGCATAACTCTCCCCTCGTTGTTTGGTGAAATTTGTTCAATTTGTACAGATTGACTTTTATTTAAAGTAGCATCAATACAGTTAGTACATAAATTTCTATTGGGCTCCACTTTGGCATTGCAACAAATGACACAGGTATCATCCTCTGAATCAGACATGTTTAACACACTAGCAAATAAACTTGCAACTTGGAAATACAATTCAATTAGAATAATATTAAAATGTACTGTGCCTTTAAGAAGCACAGAAGATCTATGACAGTTGAAAATTAATAAATTGAAACAGTTATAGCCTCAATCCTTGTAAACAACACAACTTTAGCAAAGGTTTAATCCCATTAGCAAAGATAACAAATTCTGAAAGCAGGAAACAAATTACAGAATAAACGTTTTTTATCTCAGTCAAACTATAATTCTCACAGCTCTGCTGAGAGAAATTACCTCCCTCAAAATAAGTTTTGAAGACCCCTGAGCTCTGTAGAGATGAACCGGATCATGCAGGGAATACGAGTTGCTGACTGAAATATTTGATGCATAGAAAAAGCGCCAAAAAACGGCCCCTCCCCCTCACACACAGCAGTGAGGGAGAACAGAAACTGTCAGAAAAACAGATTAAGCAACTGCCAAGTGGAAAAATAGTGCCCAAACATTTATTCACACAGTACCTCAGCAAATGAAAACGATTTTACATTCCAGCAAAAACGTTAAACATAATCTCTAGTTATTAAACAGCTTTATGTATTTCTTACAGTGTAATTCTAGTGAAGTACCATTCCCCAGAATACTGAAGTGTAAAGTATACATACATGACATTATATCGGTATGGCAGGATTTTCTCATCAATTCCATTGTCAGAAAATAAAAACTGCTACATACCTCTATGCAGATTCATCTGCCCGCTGTCCCCTGATCTGAAGTTTACCTCACTCCTCAGATGGCCGAGAACAGCAATATGATCTTAACTACTCCGGCTAAAATCATAGCAAAACTCTGGTAGATTCTTCTTCAAACTCTGCCAGAGAGGTAATAACACACTCCGGTGCTATTTTAAAATAACAAACTTTTGATTGAAGATATAAAACTAAGTATAATCACCATAGTCCTCTCACACATCCTATCTAGTCGTTGGGTGCAAGAGAATGACTGGGAGTGACGTAGAGGGGAGGAGCTATATGCAGCTCTGCTGGGTGAATCCTCTTGCACTTCCTGTTGGGGAGGAGTAATATCCCAGAAGTAATGATGACCCGTGGACTGATCACACTTAACAGAAGAAATACATTTTATAAGCATAGTAGTAAGGTTATTTCCCGCATCCCTCTAGTCACGGATGCCGCCATGTTGAGATATGTCTTTCACTACATACTAGTACTGATGTGTTTTGCACATGTGCAGCAACTCTCCCTTAGACACCTGCAGTCTCTGTCTGAATCATGAAAGTAACATTTTAGGTTTAATCTCCCTTTAAGAAATATAAACAAACGCACAGAGTATATTTATATATTCATTCATAATAAAGGTTAAACTAAACAGTACTGTATGTCTGTAAACAAATGGTCTGTAAGACAGAAACTCACTGGCTGATCAGGAAGCATCTCATAACTATATTGGTAGACAGATATGTGCAGAGGTTTCCGATGGCCCTGCATAAGGAAGGCGGCGGCCACTTGTGCTGTTCGGCTATTTTCATAGCGAAATTGATTCTTGTGAAAATGTAACACACTAAGATTTGTGCAAATCCAGATCCTAGTGTGTTGCAGTTTAACAAGAATAACATTTTGCTCCAAAAATAGCCAAACAGCACATGGTCGCCGCATTCCACAATCAGAGTTATCCGAAACTCTGCACATATCTAGTAGACAAGTAATGTGTCAAACTGTCATAACCAATTTTTTTTTTCTAAATGCAATACATATTAAAGTGAAGGTCAATTTTGACGAGTTAGTGCCTGGTTTTTAATAATCCTATTAAAAACAAGGGCACTATTATGCATCAAAATTGATATTTCAAGCGTTTTCTTCAAAAACGTACCTTTTAATCCTGAAAGCTGCTCCATCGATTCCCCCGGGCGTCGGAAGCCTCTGCTTACGTCAGAAATGAGGAATCCGGCTTCCTCCAATCACGACATCCCCGCCGAGGAGATCATGGCCTGAGGGAATGCCGTGATTGGATGAAATCAGATTCGCGAAGAGGACTTGCGACGGACGTTTTTGAAGAAAACGCTTGAAATGTCAATTTTGATACATTAAAATGCCCTTGTTTTTATTAGGATTATTAAAAACCGGGCACTAATTCGTCTACTCAAACAACAAAGAGAAAACTTTAATGTCCATTTAAATGTTGTTCTCTTATATGTTTCGTGGATGACATCATTATAACCATGCCATTGAAATAGACCATACCAATGACATTGCACAGTCTCCCTAGATAAAGTGGTACTGGGTTAATAATGTCTGATTTTATGGCTGGAACTGACAGTTATATTATTTTGAAGACATATCTGAATTAGTACAGGGTTACCAATATTTTGGACTGCTCTTGTTATTAAACAAAAGATAGAGAGAGGGCACAACAATAGCGTGATATCGTCTGGTCATACAGGTATAGGTGTGGACAGGTAATATGCTTACCGGAACGTAAGGCACTGTGCTGTGACCAGTGCGTAAAAGCTTGCTAGCACTTAACAGTGGCTAGTACACTGTGGAAAAAGAGCTCTTTGGAATCTTCTCCTGATTCTCACTTGGTGTACACCTCCTGGAGCCTTGGTTTCAATTGAACAAAAAACTTTGCGTGTTGTTATGTTAATACTGGAGTAACACAACACGGACAACTTCTCAAATAAAATTGCTTTATTCTTATGACGCGTTTCTCAACCCCAACTGGGTCGTTTCGTCAGATAAAAAAGCTAATGCAATCATTTACAACTGTTAACAATTTATACACATTGTATGTCTCAAAAAGGAAGTTGTCATAGGATATTTGTCCAATAGGAATACATTTGCGCGTATCAGCTGAAAAAGCCGGTTCTGGATCCCAGCTGTTACAAATTAAAAACATTAATGGTTACAAAACATATATGTAGAAATAAAACATTATATGAAATTATTGAGTCTCTTATATAAAAAGTATTATAATACATCATATTCTATAATCCCCTGAAACAAACCAATTATCCACTTAATCTTATTAATTCTATGAAAAAAATCAGAGCTTGTCTGGTTTTTGGAATGTATCGGAAAAAAATATAGACAGTATGTATCAAAATGATTCTTTGTTTGACTTATGTTAACTTATTTGTAAAAATATTACTCAGTGGTCTATAATCATAACCCGTAGTTCTACTAGTGATAATCTTGTTTAATTAGTCTCTGACTGAATGTTATTCTATTGGTTGTAGTGTGGAAATGTGATGGGTCTATACTCTAATGGTTGCATCTCGTGTACTGTCCGTGGTGCAATAGTGCCCTATATACCTATAACCTTGAAAGACTATTGTGAACTGATTTGATCCGAACAAATCGGAATTTTTCCCTTTAAAATTTTATAGAATATTCTTGCGTGTTGGTCTGTACGGTATTCCTATGTTATTTGTCTCTAACTGACAATTGATTCAGTTAGTTGTAATATTGCAACAAAATTAATAGTTGTATATACCATCTAAAATTGTCTATTGTAAATGCAATTATGTTCTCTGTGCCTATATGCATATGAAACTGCTTGAAACAATTGAAGTTGGATGATGAAATTTTGCCCTGGATATTGTTTAAGATAATGTGTCAGTAATATAAACTGATTAAGGTATTTTTACCTGATGGTGAAGTATGTATGTATATATAAAGCCATCTGCTCGAATGTTGAAAAGAAAAAGAAAAGGAATAATTTCTTGCTCAAAATGTTGTATGCGTTCTTCAGTAATATTATCTAAGATTGTCCTATTTGTGCCAAGTATACACAACTAGGATTACAAACATCATATGATGTAGACAAAACATAATAAAATCCTTCTATAATGTGTGTTAGTGCCAGAATGGATATGTCATTAACAATAATTTTGTCAATTATCTGTAATACTATTTGGATCTTGTTGTTGATCACAATATTTAATCTGTAGGTTAAATAAAATGGAAAAACCTCCATATATCAAAAAAAATGACGTTAACGGAACAATAAACGGAACTCACAACTGTATTTCTTCAATTTTTGTGAAGATAGTAATAAGTGTATATGTAGAAAAAAATATATATAAAATTAGTAAAGTTGAGATATATATGAAATATAAAATGTTCATAGTTGGTCTGTATGTCTAGCATCCATATAATCATGCTCTGTGCATATGAATGTATGTGTCATATTTGTATGATTGTGTATGTGTATTTATTTATGTATGAACGAACACATATCAGGTGTTGGTAAGAATGTTGAAAATTTAAGTGTTTAATAAAGATTTGCATATTTGATCACGAAAAAGAATGTTCATGTGTGGGGATCTATCATTAGATGTTATTGTTATTAGATGAGTATAGGAAGGAAAGGTATTTAGCTACTATGGCATTTTTTTTATCTGATCTAGTTATCAATTGGTACTGTGACAGTAATAATATGTATATGCTTCATTGAAGTTTGTTTTTACGTATAGAGCAGTAGGGAAGTAACATACTGTAGTAGTAGTAGTAGTAGTGTGACAGTTACACCCAGTGTTGGTGGAAATAATAATGGTGAACCTGTAATGCAGTACTAGAAGGAAATTATTCTTAGTTCATTGTTTTAGTTTTACATTATATGTTACAGTATTATAAACATATTACAATAGGTCACCAACCAGGGAATCAAAATCCTAATCAGGAGCAAACAATCAGTGGTTGGCAAAATTTCTATCACAGGAGCCAGATACAAACAAAAGCTGTTTACTCACTCTGAGATTGTAATTATGTGTAGTTTAAAGGGACATAAAATCCAATTTTTTTTATGATTCGGACAGAGCTTACAATTTTTAAAGCTTCCAGTTTACTTCTATTATCAAATTTGCTTTGTTCCCATGATACTCTTTGGTGAAGAGATACTTAGATAGACATCTCGAGCACTACATGGCAGGAAATAGTGCTGCTATCTAGTGCTCTTGCAAATGGATAACATTCTTACAAAACTTGCGGCCATATATTGCTCCAGAAATGGGTCGGCCCCTAAGCTTACATCCATGCTTTTCAACAAAAGATGGCAAGAGAACGAAGACACATTGATAGTAAATATATATATACACACACACACACACACATGTATACACATGTACACACATACACACAGTGTGTATATATATATATATATATATATATATTTGCCCACTTTCCTGTAACTGAAGTCTGAAAATTATGTTTTCTAAGTCAGAGAACAGATAGAGCACAGGGCAGGCGTCACAAGCCTAACCCTGCCACATACTGTCAATGTACCTACTTGATAGTATCTTGAAAACAATAGTTTGCTAACATAATAACTGTGGCTAACCTTTTCTACTCCAGTAACAAGCCCTGACTAACGTATTTAAAAAAGGCAAGTAGTAGGTAAATTCTAGCTATTAAAAACAATTTCAGCAAGCAAAATTATTTATTCAAAACATTTTTTAAACTCATCCAGTATGTTAAGTTTGTTGTAAGGCTCACAAAAAAAGTTTATTGCCCCTTTAAATTATTTTTAGTTTAACATTCAAATGCTTGAAGGAAACATTCACACTGACATTTCTATTTCAAAATACACATGTACATCCCTGCCCATTGCTCTTTAACAAATGTCCTTTTTAGCATTACAGTAAGAAGTGATTCGGCAAACTAAGAATGTTTTGCTGGCTACAAAAGGTCAAATGTTTTTCCCCACACCTCCTACATTCTAAATGATGTTTGTATAAAATTTATAGAACTTTGCATAACATAGAAAATAAACGAAAAATGGTATTTGACAGTGTAAAAAAAGGTGCCAATAGAATTGCAATATAAATGTAATTATTTTGCAACAAAAGGGTAAAAAAATGCCTTAATTTCCAATACTTGCTTGAGGTCATTAAAATTATTGTATCTCATTAGAAAATATAGTAATGGTAGCACTTATGGAAAAGCATCATTAGGCAACTCAATTAGGTAAACAGATTATGTTTGATAGATTTTGCAACTAAACATATTTGGAAACAGATATTAAAGTGACATGGTAGTGAAACATTAACACCTGTAGAGCTTAGAATTTTACTTCTGACTCCAAATGTATCCATACAATAACCCATGCCCGCTTCCTATATTTTATTTCTCTCTCTCAATTTTCTACTAGCATTAAAGGGCCAGTTAACATTCTTATTCATGCTACATAATTCTAGGTGCTTTATTTTATTTGCAGGTACAGCTAGGTTATAGTTACATAATTCTGCTCTTGGGTTTAATCAAGCTCTGGACAATACTAATTGACTATAAAAATAAATAAATGTGTAAAAATTTAGTAAAATTTGCATTGTTCTTTAGTTAAACAACATACCTTTGAAAAAACATAATTTATGCTTACCTGATAAATTCCTTTCTCCTGTAGTGTAGTCAGTCCACGGGTCATCATTACTTATGGGATATTAACTCCTCCCCAACAGGAAGTGCAAGAGGATCACCCAAGCAGAGCTGCTATATAGCTCCTCCCCTCTACGTCACACCCAGTCATTCGACCAGGAACCAAACGAGAAAGGAGAAACTATAGGGTGCAGTGGTGACTGGAGTATAATCAAAAAATTTAGACCTGCCTTAAAAAACAGGGCGGGCCGTGGACTGACTACACTACAGGAGAAAGGAATTTATCAGGTAAGCATAAATTATGTTTTCTCCTGTTAAGTGTAGTCAGTCCACGGGTCATCATTACTTATGGGATACCAATACCAAAGCTAAGTACACGGATGACGGGAGGGACAGGCAGGATCTCTATACGGAAGGAACCACTGCCTGAAGAACCTTTCTCCCAAAAACAGCCTCCGAAGAAGCAAAAGTGTCAAATTTGTAAAATTTGGAAAAAGTATGAAGAGAAGACCAAGTTGCAGCCTTGCAAATCTGTTCAACAGAGGCCTCGTTCTTAAAGGCCCAAGTGGAAGCCACAGCTCTAGTACAATGAGCTGTAATCCTTTCAGGAGGTTGCTGTCCAGCAGTCTCATAGGCTAAACGTATTATGCTACGAAGCCAAAAGGATAGAGAGGTAGCAGATGCTTTTTGACCTCTCCTCTGTCCAGAATAAACGACAAACAGGGAAGAAGTTTGTCGAAAATCTTTAGTTGCCTGTAAATAAAATTTCAGGGCACGGACTACATCTAGATTGTGCAGAAGTCGTTCCTTCTTTGAGGAAGGGTTAGGACACAATGATGGAACAACAATCTCTTGATTGATATTCTTGTTAGTGACTACCTTAGGTAAGAACCCAGGTTTAGTACGCAGAACTACCTTATCTGAATGAAAAATCAGATACAGAGAATCACAATGTAATGCTGATAATTCAGAGACTCTACGAGCCGAGGAAATAGCCATTAAAAACAGAACTTTCCAAGATAACAGCTTTATATCAATGGAGTGAAGGGGTTCAAATGGAACACCCTGTAAAACGTTAAGAACTAAGTTTAAGCTCCACGGCGGAGCAACAGATTTAAACACAGGCTTAATCCTGGCCAAAGCCTGACAAAAAGCCTGAACGTCTGGAACTTCTGACAGACGCTTGTGTAAAAGGATGGACAGAGCTGAGATCTGTCCCTTTAACGAACTAGCAGATAAACCCTTTTCTAAACCTTCTTGTAGAAAAGACAATATCCTAGGAATCCTAACCTTACTCCATGAGTAACCCTTGGATTCGCACCAGTGTAAATATTTACGCCATATCTTATGGTAAATTTTCCTGGTAACAGGTTTCCTAGCCTGTATTAAGGTATCAATTACTGGCTCTGAAAATCCACGCTTTGATAAAATTAAGCGTTCAATTTCCATGCAGTCAGCTTCAGAGAAATTTGGTTTTGATGTTTGAAAGGACCCTGAATTAGAAGGTCCTGTCTCAGAGGCAGAGAACAAGGTGGACAGGATGACATGTCCACTAGATCTGCATACCAGGTCCTGCGTGGCCACGCAGGCGCTATTAGAATCACTGATGCTTTCTCCTGTTTGATCCTTGCAATCAAACGAGGAAGCATCGGGAATGGTGGAAACACATAAGCCATCCTGAAGGTCCAAGGTGCTGTCAATGCATCTATCAGGACCGCTCCCGGGTCCCTGGACCTGGACCCGTAACGAGGAAGTTTGGCGTTCTGGCGAGACGCCATGAGATCCATATCTGGTTTGCCGCAACGTCGAAGTATTTGGGCAAAGACCTCCGGATGAAGTTCCCACTCCCCCGGATGAAAAGTCTGGCGACTTAGGAAATCCGCCTCCCAGTTGTCCACTCCTGGGATGTGGATCGCTGACAGGTGGCAAGAGTGAGACTCTGCCCAGCGAATTATCTTTGATACTTCCATCATCGCTAGGGAACTTCTTGTCCCTCCCTGATGGTTGATGTAGGCCACAGTCGTGATGTTGTCCGACTGAAACCTGATAAACCTCAGAGTTGCTAACTGAGGCCAAGCCAGTAGGGCATTGAGAACTGCTCTCAATTCCAGAATGCTTATTGGAAGGAGACTCTCCTCTTGAGTCCATGATCCCTGAGCCTTCAGGGAATTCCAGACAGCGCCCCAACCTAGAAGGCTGGCGTCTGTAGTTACAATTGTCCAGTCTGGTCTGCTGAAGGGCATCCCCCTGGACAGATGCGGCCGAGAAAGCCACCATAGAAGAGAATCTCTGGTCTCCTGATCCAGATTCAGCGTAGGGGACAAATCTGAGTAATCCCCATTCCACTGACTTAGCATGCACAATTGCAGCGGTCTGAGGTGCAGGCGTGCAAAAGGAACTATGTCCATTGCCGCTACCATTAAACCGATTACCTCCATGCATTGAGCCACTGACGGGTGTTGAATGGAATGAAGGACACGGCAAGCATTTAGAAGCTTTGTTAACCTGTCCTCTGTCAGGTAAATTTTCATTTCTACAGAATCTATAAGAGTCCCCAAGAAGGGAACTCTTGTGAGTGGTAAGAGAGAACTCTTCTCCTCGTTCACTTTCCACCCATGCGACCTTAGAAAAGCCAGTAATAACTCTGTATGAGACTTGGCATTTTGAAAGCTTGACGCTTGTATCAGAATGTCGTCTAGGTACGGAGCTACCGAAATTCCTTGCGGTCTTAGTACCGCCAGAAGAGAGCCCAGAACCTTTGTAAAGATTCTTGGAGCCGTAGCAAACCCGAAGGGAAGAGCTACAAACTGGTAATGCCTGTCTAGGAAGGCAAACCTTAGATACCGGTAATGTTCTCTGTGAATCGGTATGTGAAGGTAAGCATCCTTTAAATCCACTGTGGTCATGTACTGACCTCTTTGGATCATGGGTAAGATTGTCCGAATAGTTTCCATCTTGAACGATGGAACTCTTAGGAATTTGTTTAGGATCTTTAAATCCAATATTGGTCTGAAGGTTCCCTCTTTTTTGAGAACCACAAACAGATTTGAGTAAAACCCTTGTCCGTGTTCCGACCGCGGAACTGGGTGGATCACTCCCATTAGTAAAAGGTCTTGTACACAGCGTAGAAACGCCTCTTTCTTTATCTGGTTTGTTGACAACCTTGAAAGGTGAAATCTCCCTTGTGGAGGAGAAGCTTTGAAGTCCAGAAGATATCCCTGAGATATGATCTCCAACGCCCAGGGATCCTGGACATCTCTTGCCCAAGCCTGGGCGAAGAGAGAGAGTCTGCCCCCCACTAGATCCGCTTCCGGATCGGGGGCCCTCACTTCATGCTGTCTTAGGGGCAGCAGCAGGTTTTCTGGCCTGCTTGCCCTTGTTCCAGGTCTGGTTAGGTTTCCAGCCTTGTCTGTAGCGAGCAACAGCTCCTTCCTGTTTTGGAGCAGAGGAAGTTGATGCTGCTCCTGCCTTGAAGTTACGAAAGGCACGAAAATTAGACTGTCTAGCCCTAGGTTTGGCTCTGTCTTGAGGCAGGGCATGGCCTTTACCTCCCGTAATATCAGCGATAATTTCTTTCAAACCGGGCCCGAATAAAGTCTGCCCCTTGAAAGGTATGTTAAGTAATTTCGATTTAGAAGTTACATCAGCTGACCAGGATTTTAGCCACAGCGCTCTGCGTGCCTGAATGGCGAATCCGGAATTCTTAGCCGTAAGTTTAGTTAAATGTACTACGGCATCAGAAATAAATGAATTAGCTAGCTTAAGGGTTTGAAGCTTAAGTGAAATCTCATCTAATGTCGCTGAGTCAAGGGTGTCTTCCAGAGACTCAAACCAAAATGCAGCCGCAGCCGTGACAGGCGCAATGCATGCAAGGGGTTGTAATATAAAACCTTGTTGAACAAACATTTTCTTAAGGTAACCCTCTAACTTTTTATCCATTGGATCTGAAAAAGCACAGCTATCCTCCACCGGGATAGTGGTACGCTTAGCTAAAGTAGAAACTGCTCCCTCCACCTTAGGGACCGTTTGCCATAAGTCCCGTGTGGTGGCGTCTATTGGAAACATTTTTCTGAATATAGGAGGGGGTGAGAAAGGCACACCGGGTCTGTCCCACTCCTTAGTAATAATTTCAGTAAGTCTCTTAGGTATAGGAAAAACGTCAGTACTCGTCGGTACCGCAAAATATTTATCCAACCTACACATTTTCTCTGGGATTGCAACTGTGTTACAATCATTCAGAGCCGCTAACACCTCCCCTAGCAACACACGGAGGTTTTCCAGCTTAAACTTAAAATTTGAAATGTCTGAATCCAATTTATTTGGATCAGATCCGTCACCCGCAGAATGAAGCTCTCCGTCCTCATGCTCTGCATATTGTGACGCAGTATCAGACATGGCCCTAGCATTATCAGTATACTCTGTTCTCATCCCAGAGTGATCTCGTTTACCTCTAAGTTCTGGCAATTTAGACAAAACTTCAGTCATAACATTAGCCATGTCTTGTAAAGTGATTTGTAATGGCCACCCTGATGTACTTGGCGTTACAATATCACGCACCTCCTGAGCGGGAGATGCAGGTACTGACACGTGAGGCAAGTTAGTCGGCATAACTTCCCTCTCGTTGTCTGGTGAATGTTGCTTAACATGTACAGATTGACTTTTATTTAAAGTAGCATCAATGCAATTAGTACATAAATTTCTATTGGGCTCCACCTCGGCTTTTGAACATATTGCACAAAGAGTTTCCTCTGAGTCAGACATGTTTAAACAAACTAGCAATTAGACTAGCAAGCTTGGAAATACTTTTCAACTAAATTTACAAGCAATATGTAAAAACGTTACTGTGCCTTTAAGAAGCACACAAAAACTGTCACAGTTGAATAACAATGAACCGGATTAGTTATATAAACCAAAATTAGCAAAGGATTGCACACATTAGCAATGGATGATTAACCCTTAATATCAGAAAAAAACGTATAACAATTGACAATATAAACGTTTTTATCACAGTCAAGCACAGTCTCACAGGTATTCTGTGAGTGATTACCTCCCTCAAAACTAGTTTTGAAGACCCCTGAGCTCTGTGGAGACGTCCTGGATCATGCAGGGAGAAAAAGACAGACTGTGACTGAATTTCTGATGCGTAGTAAAAGCGCCAAAATAGGCCCCTCCCACTCACACTACAACAGTGAGGGGAGCTCAGTAAACTGTTTTAATTTAAAACAACGACAGCCATGTGGAAAATAAAGCCCAAAACAATTTTCACCAAGTACCTCAGATAATTAAACGATTTAACATGCCAGCAAACGTTTAAAATCAAATATATAAAATGTCTTTAAAAAGCCTGCTGCTAGTCGCTCCCACTGCAAGTTAGGCTAAAAGATATATGCATACAGTATTTTCCCAGTGAAGTGCCATTCCCCAGAAATACTTAAGTGTTAACATATATACACATGTCAGCCTGATACCAGTTGCTACTACTGCATTTAAGGCTGTACTTACATTATATCGGTATTAGCAGTATTTTCAAAGTCAATTCCATTCCTTAGAAAATAATATACTGCAACATACCTCTTTGCAGGTGAACCTGCCCGCTGTCCCCTGATCTGAAGTTACCTTACTCCTCAGAATGGCCGAGAACAGCAAACGGATCTTAGTTACGTCCGCTAAGATCATACACAAAAACTCAGGTAGATTCTTCTTCAAATTCTGCCTGAGAAGGAAACAACACACTCCGGTGTCGTTTAAAATAACAAACTTTTGATTGAAGATATAAAAAACTAAGTTTAATCACCACAGTCCTCTCACACATCCTATCTATTAGTTGGGTGCAAGAGAATGACTGGGTGTGACGTAGAGGGGAGGAGCTATATAGCAGCTCTGCTTGGGTGATCCTCTTGCACTTCCTGTTGGGGAGGAGTTAATATCCCATCAGTAATGATGACCCGTGGACTGACTACACTTAACAGGAGAAATATATTTATTTTCTCTGCTCTGATGTGGCCAGATAGTGTTTATATATATATATATATATATATATATATATATATATATATATATATATATATATATATATATATATATATATATATATATATATATATATATATACACATATATATATATATATATATATACATATACACATACATACATATATACACACACACACACACACACATGTACATATACAGTGGATATAAAAAGTCTACACACACCTGTTAAAATGTCAGGTTTCTGTGATGTAAAAAAAATTAGACAACGATAAATCATTTCAGAACTTTTTCCACCTTTAATGTGACCTATAAACTGTATAACTTGATTGAAAAACAAACTGAAATCTTTTAGGTAAATGGAAATAAAAAACTAAAATAATATGGTTGCATAAGTATGAACACCCTTTTATAACTGGGGATGTAGCTGTGTTCAGAATTAAGCAATCACATTCAAAATTATGTTAAATAGGAGTCAGTACACAACTGCCATCATTTAAAGTGCCTCTGATTATCCCCAAATAAAGTTCAGCTGCTCTAGTTGGTCTTTCCTGACATTTTGTTAGTCGCATCCTACAGCAAAAGCCATGGTCCGCAGAGAGCGTCTAAAGCATCAGAGGGATCTCATTGTTATAAGGTATCAGTCAGGAGAAGGGTACAAAAGAATTTCCAAGGCATTAGATATACCATGGAACACAGTGAAGACAGTCATCATCAAGTGGAGAAAATATGGTGCAACAGTGACATTACCAAGAACTGGATGTCCCTCCAAAATTGATGAAAAGTCAAGAAGAAAACTGGTCTGGGAGGCTGCCAAGAGGCCTACAGCAACATTAAAGAAGCTGCAGGAATATCTGGCAACTACTGGCTGTGTGGAACATGTGACAACAATCGCCCGTATTCTTCATATGTCTGGGCTATAGGGTAGCGTGGCAAGACGGAAGCCTTTTCTTACAACAACAAAAAACATCCAAGCCCGGCTAAATTTTGCAAAAACACATCTGAAGTCTCCCAAAAGCATGTTGCAAAAGGTGTTCTGGTCTGATGAAACCAAAGTTGAACTTTTTGGCCATAATTCGAAAAGATATGTTTGGCGCAAAAACAACACTGCATATCACCAAAAGAACACCATACCCACAGTGAAGCATGGTGGTGTCAGCATCATGCTTTGGGGCTGTTTTTCTTCAGCTGGAACTGGGGCCTTAGTCAAGGTAGAGGGAATAATGAACAGCTCCAAAAACTAGACGATATTGGCACAAAACCTTCAGGCTTCTGCTAGAAAGCTGAACATGAAGAGGAACTTCATCTTTCAGCATGACAACGACCCAAAGCATACATCCAAATCAACAAAGGAATGGCTTCACCAGAAGAAGAATAAAGTTTTGGGATGGCCCAGCCAGAGCCCAGACCTGAATCCAATTCAAAATCTGTTGGGTGATCTGAAGAGGGCTGTGTACAGGAGTTGCCTTCGCATTCTGACAGATTTAGAGTGTTTTTGCAAAGAAGAGTGGGCAAATCTTGCCAAGTCAAGATGTGCCATGCTGAAAAACTCATACCCCAAAAAAGTTCTGAAATGATTTATCTTTGTCTTATTTTTTTACATCACAGAAACCTGACATTTTAACAGGGGTGTGTAGACTTTTTATATCATATATATATATATATATATATATATATATATATATATATATATATATATATATATATATATATATATAATATCCCAAGAGGTAGAAGCACTCACGGTAACATAATCCTCATTCAGCCTGCCCGGGGTGCTTAAACATAACAATACAAGCATCCAAAGAGAAAAGCACTCACCGGGTCTTATTGAGCAAAAAACACTTTTAATCCGTGACGTTTCGGGGTTGCCCCTGTCTTCAGACAACAATTACAGGTACATACAGTAACTCACCCTTTATAGCAAACAAACCCGCTCCCAAGTGCAGTCCCGCCTGACTTCCGGTACGCCACCGGCGGGACTGCACTTGGGAGCGGGTTTGTTTGCTATAAAGGGTGAGTTACTGTATGTACCTGTAATTGTTGTCTGAAGACGGGGGCAACCCCGAAACGTCACGGATTAAAAGTGTTTTTTGCTCAATAAGACCCGGTGAGTGCTTTTCTCTTTGGATGCTTTTATATATATATATATATATATATATATATATATATATATATATATATAATTCTACACTGATAAAACAACCACTATATAGAACAATGCACGGTCAGTGTTTTGGATCCTGCAGGATGCTGACTTAAAGGGACATTCTAAAAAAAATATACGCACTAATTTGTTATAATCTAGGCCCATTTTGCCTTACTGGGCCTAGATGAACTGTAAAAGGGTTACAAAAACTCTTCAATATGGCTGTCAGTCAATCAGTAGCAGTAGTCACATGACACTGCTGTGTCCTGCTCCTGTTCAAGGGTCCTAAATATTATAGAAAAGAAGTATCTGCAACAATGTTTAAAACAATGTTATAAATACAGGGCTCAAGATCTTTATTTGAAAAAGCAGGAATGTAAGGCTTATGAGCCAGTCTATTTTTGGTTTATTTTTTGAAAGAAAAAAATGTGGGTTTTATATCCCTTTAAAGTTTAATATTGCTGTCCATGTTGCATTAAGGAAAAAGGAAGTGTATAATTTAACATTCACACTATTTTTAGTTCATTAGAATGTGGCATGTTTCTTTGTTTTCAAAAGGGAAATTAAACAGTAAATAAATGCAAGATATAATGATGTATTCAAAATAATTATTAGCCTGAGAACAGTATGTAGATGTATTTTAACATATTAAATTGTATATTATAGTATTTAAATACTGAAGATATCAGTGTAAAGGTTTAGTTATCGCAGCACCTGTTACACTATAGAAATCCGACAATTGTAGAGTTAAAATTAGAGGAAAAAGGGGACAAAATAAATAATAGATTTATACTGCAAAGTTTGTCTTCTACACATAAACATTTTATATCATATTCTTCAAAGTTTTTAATATCTCTTTAAAGAACCAAATACTGATCAGAAAGCTTGAGTCTAAATTCATATTTCAGAAGCTCATACAGTTTTATAGACAACTGAACGCAACCCTATGTATAATTCTTCTAGATAATCTCCCTTAGAGGAAAACAATCTTTATTCTACTTTCTATACTGTTATGTATATTCTCTATTACACAAACTCACAATAGTAACATTTTAAACCAGGGTCTGAAATATTTCTAAGGGTTGTTATAAACAATAAATTAAATATTTTCTGCTGCTGCAGCTTTTGTTTTTATATTTACTTCAGTATATACAGCCACATTTGTGTAATAATATCAAAGAAAGTGGATAATACAATCTGCCAAAATGAGCCTTCACAGCAACAATTTTCTGCTGCCAAAACAAGCAAAGAAAAGTAAACAACTTACTACAGGGTTTTTTGTGTGTCATTTTATTCTGTAACTTCTTAATCTATTTTGATCTCAAATAACATATTACTGAAGAATTACAAACACGGCCTTCAAATGTAATAATATAATTAGTAAAGTGATGTTATTTTGCATAGTTTGAAAGTACTTTTAATTATCAGCATATGGATGTGATGATTTATGTCAGAAACACAATATATATTTTTTAAGACCCCCTTTTTATGAGGTTCAGTTGTTACCTGCTTCAAAACTGCCTCTGTCTCCGAATTTCCTATTCCTCCGTTTGGGCAGCTGTTGCAACCAATAGGATCTGCACCATACGCCCTATGTAAGCTACTGCTAGCACGCTCCCGTGCTGGTAACTTGAAGCCGACTCAGCCTGAAGTAGAACTGCGCAAGTGCAGTTCGCTACGCTATTTGCGCTTCTTAAACAGTGAATCTTCTTTACCGTAGCGATTGACGGTCTACAGCAGCAAGGCTTCAAGTTACCAGCACAATCGGATTGAAGACATCCTGGGGTTTAGAGATAACTTCCCTGGATGTAGAGATTGATGGCTGAGAAAGTCTGCTTCCCAGTTGTTCACCCCTGGACTATGAATCACAGAGACTCGTAGGAATTGGTTTCTGCCCATAAGAGAATTTGAGACACTTCCCTCGTGGCTATAGAACTGTGAGTTCCCCCACAATGGTTGACATAAGCTTCTACAATGGCATTGTCTGGCTGAAAATGGAGATGAGAATCTTTTCAACAGAGGCCAAGCTTGAAGAGCCCTGTAAATAGCACATAAATCTAGAACATTTTTGATAACCTCACCTCCTGTAGATCCCAAACTCCCTGTCTCTCAGTGACCCCCAAACAGCTCCCCAACCTGAGAGACTTGCATCTGTAGTGATCACAGTTCAGGTAGGATGGGTAAAAGAAGCCCCCTGAATAATAAACCGATGATCCAGCCACCAAGTTAGAGACTAATTTGTACTGTAATCCAAAAATACATCTGTGACAGCTGAATATAATCTATGCACCATTGACTAAGTATAAAAAGATGAAGAGGTCTCATATGAAAGCAAGCAGATGGAATTGTATCTGAGACTGCCTAGACCTAGAGCTTCCATACAAAAGGAGGGGAAAGAGAGAGACAGACGGTTCAGACAAGCTGACACCAATCTTAAAGGGACATTATACACTCGTTTTTTCTTTGCATAAATGTTTTGTAGATCTATTTATATAGCCCATAAAGTTGTTCTTTTTTAAAATGTATAGTTTTGCTTATTTTTAAATAACATTGCTCTGATTTTTAGACTCCTAACCAAGCCCCAAAGTATTAGGAGAATGCCGACGTATACCTACTCCAGCTTGCTTCTGTTTGTGTAAAGGGTCTTTTCATATGCAGAGGAAGGGGGGAGTGTCTGATATTTCCCACTTGCAATGGGTGTTCCAGTAAACTTTTAAACAGAGCTAAACTGGAAGCTTCTAAGTTTTTAAACCGTTTTATACTGGACTTTTAGATCAGTATATGTGTATATTATTCTTTATAGTAGTGTCTATTACATGCAGTTATAAGAAAATTGGTCTATACTGTCCCTTTAACGACCGACGACGTGCAGGGTACGTCCTCTAAAAAAAAATACAGTTAACGACCGAGGACGTACCCTATACATCGTCGGTCTGGAAAGCGGTGGAAACTAACCTGATCGCTTCCTGCCGTTTTCCGGTTATTGTAGGGATGCCTCTATATTGAGGCATCCCTGCAATAACCTTCCTTGGCCAAACGATGCAGAGAGGGCCACTCTGTGGCCCTCTCTGCACCGGACATCGATGGCCGGTATCATTGGTGGGTGGGAGCGTTCTGGGAGGCGGCCATCGATGCATCTGATGATGCAAGAGGGGGGCGGGATCGTGGGTGGGATTGCCGGGGGCGGGCAAGGGGCGGGAGTGGCTACACTACAGAAAATTTGTTATAGAAAAGTGGGCTAGAGTGGGGAAATAATTTAATTTTTTTAAAAAAGGATCTAAGGGCTCTGGGGGATTGGTCTTTGGGGGTGGAAGCTACACTACAGAAGAAGAAAAAAAAAAGCATTTTTTTGGTAAGCTGGGTACTGGCAGACAGCTGCCAGTACACAAGCTGGCGCACAATAAGGCAGAGGGGGAGGGGGATCAGAGAGGTTAGGAGCTAAGGGGGATTCTACACAGCAGCATATGCAAATATGCTAAAAAAATTAAGATACCTTTTTATTTTAGTACTGGCAGACTTTCTGCCAGTACTTAAGATGGCGGGGAAGGGAAGAGAGCTGTTTGGAAGGGATCAGGGGGTGGGATGTGTCAGGTGGGAGGCTGATCTCTACACTAAAGCTAAAATTAACCCTGCAAGCTCCCTACAAGCTACCTAATTAACCCTTCACTGCTAGACATAATACACGTGTGATGCGCAACGCCAAAGCCATGTCTGCTATTTCTGAAAAAAGGGGATCCCAGAGAAACATTTACAACCATTTGTGCCATAATTGCACACTCTGTTTATAAATAATTTCAGTGAAAAACCTAAAGTTTGTGAAAAAGTTAACTTTTTTTTTTTTTTTTTATTTGATCGCATTTGGCGGTGAAATGGTGGCATTAAATATACCAAAATGGGCCTAGATCAATATTTTGGGTTGTCTTCTAAAAAAAATATATACATGTCAAGGGATATTCAGGGATTCCTGAAAGATATCAGTGTTCCAATGTAACTAGCGCTAATTTTGAAAGAAAAGTGGTTTGGAAATAGCAAAGTGCTACTTGTATTTATTGCCCTATAACTTGGAAAAAAGCAAAGAACATGTTTTTTTTAATAGTAAATTATAAGATATGATAATAATGGTATCTTTAGAAAGTCCATTTAATGGCGAAAAAAACGGTATATAATATGTGTGAGTACAGTAAATGACTAAGAGGAAAATTACAGCTAAACACAAACACTGCAAAAAAAGTAAAAATAGCCTTGGTCCCAAACGGACAGAAA
Source organism: Bombina bombina (assembly GCF_027579735.1). Lineage (NCBI taxonomy): Eukaryota > Metazoa > Chordata > Amphibia > Anura > Bombinatoridae > Bombina > Bombina bombina. The sequence continues at coordinate 184,994 of NW_026513110.1, forward strand.
ATGGAAAAGTGCTGTGGTCATTAAGGGGTTAACCTTCTCTTTTGAAAAAGCCCCTCACCTCAATTCATTTTTGCAAATTTCTGAAGATGCAAATCCCCTCATTTCATAACATGGCAATCTGAGAAAGCATGGTAAGGAGAAAAACAACGAAAAACAGTGGAGCAATAATTTATCTCTGAACCCTATCTCCTTCTGTGCGTTCTCAGACAGGGCTTACAGAATAGTGTGAATCCTGGAGACGAGCTTGACCTTTTGAAGTTAACAGTATGGCTGTTATATAGCTTATCAAAATGAAAACATTCAGTTATATAAGTATATACCTGTGGCTGGATTAACCCCTGCACCACTGGTCAGATAAATTACGCACTTTGCATGACATAGACAAAACTGTTTTCCACAGAAACGTTTGCCAGCTGGGTAGCATTATAAAGTAATCAGGTGGGGGCAGTCTGTTTTCGGTTATCCAAAGCACAAATTGCATAATTTAATATAAAATATATTTAATGATAATTTGAGCAATAAATATTGAAACATTTTAATATTGGCTAATTTATTTTTTGCTAAAATTTTAACTGGGTGGTCAGCAAAATCACGAGAACACGGACCTGAACATGGCAATGAATACAGAAAAAGTTTTTTCTTTCAATTTTTTTTTTTTTTTTAAACAAAAGTATACATTTTCTTTAAATCACATTCTGTTTCCTACTGAATAATCTGATTTTTCTCTGCTCATAGAAAATAACATTTCACACCAGTGGAAAATAATTTCATTCTAAATGACACAGAATTTATTCCTAGTCAAGTACAATAGATTTTTAGGGCACTTATATTCTATGCAGAGTTTCCTCTGCAGTTGAGAGCAATACAATAATGACAAATCACTGTGGAGTTTTTAGCAGGGAGAGAAAGTTCAATTGTTGCTTTATACATCAAATTACCTCCTGCTTCCCTGGGTGATTTTTATCCAGAAATATTTTATTGGTAGATGTCACACAATTAAAGGGATATAGAAAGAATTCCAAGGCAGGTTCTAACTAATGTGTCACAATGACGTAGTTTTAATTAATTAATTTTGTCTGCGTGCTTAAAGGGACATGTAACCCAAATGATTTATTTCACTATTCATATTGAGCATAACTCTAATCAACTTTCCAATTTACTTCTATTAGCAAAACTTGCTTCATTCTTTTGGTAGCCTTTGTTGAAAATCATACCTAGTTAGGCTTTAGAGCAGCAATGCACTACTGGGAGCTAGCTGTTAATTAGTAACTGCACATGACTCTTGTCATTGGCTCATGTGATATGTTCAGCTTGCTCCCAGTAGTGCAATGCTGCTCCTTCAACAAAAGAGGTCAAGAAAACGAAGCAAATGTGATAATACATGTAAACCTGAAAGTTGTTTAAAGGGACAGTCAAGTCCAAAATAAACTTTCATGATTCAAATAGGGCATGTAATTTTAAACAGCTTTCCAATTTACTTTAATCACCAATTTTGTTTTGTTCTCTTGGTATTCTTAGTTGAAAGTTAAACCTAGGTAGGCTCATATACTAATTTCTTAGACCTTGAAGGCTGCCTCTAATCTGAATGCATTTTGACAGTTTTTCACCACTAGAGGGTGTTAGTTCATGTGTGTTATATAGATAACATTGAGTCCCGCACGTGAAGTTACCTAGGAGTCAGCACTGATTCGCTAAAATGCAAGTCTGTCAAAAAACTGAAATAAGGGGCAGTTAGCAGAGGCATAGATACAGGGTAATTACAGAGGTAAAATGTGTATTATTATAACTGTGTTGGTTATGCTAAACTGGGGAATGGTTAATAAAAGGTATTATCTATCTTTTTAAACAATAACAATTCTGGTGTTGACTGTCCCTTTAATATACTTTATAACATTTAAACCTTTAAAGTTCTGCCTGTTTCTAAGCCACTACAGACAGCCTCTTGTCACATACTTTTTTATTTGCATTTCACAACAGGAGACTGCTAGTTCATGTGGGCCATATAGATAACATTGTGCTCACATCTTTTTAAACAACAATAATTCTGATGCTGATTGTCCCTTTAACATTGTATGCTTTATCTGAATTGTGAAAGAAAGATTTTGCATTGCATGTCCCTTTAAACAAATGACCTATTTTCCCTTTTGACCACCCTGCTATGCTTCACCATGTCTAATCAGTACTACATGCCAAAACTCAAAATACTTTATTCAGAAGCAGATGGCAAACATCTTTTTATGGTAAATAAATTCAAAATTATTATTAAACAAAGAGAACATAAAATGTTTAGCTATGTAAAGCCCTAAAGGCAGAACATGCTGTGATCTGAAATGTAATTGCAGAAAATGCAAGATGTCTGCAGAAAGAACAGGGCACATGCATGTATTGTTAGTGCTTTCACTTTGCAGAACTGCTCCCTATCCGTTTGTTCTCTACAAATAGCCTGTGCTCTGGCTGCACTGTGCAACCAAAGCTAAGCACTGCTTGAATATAGAGCAGCACTGTGAGGTAGGGCATTGATTGATCACTGTCTCACAGGGATTTTTTTTTCAACCCTCCCCCTAGCGTTTCCCAGTCTGCAGATCTGTGACTCCTGAATGTAGGACGTTCTTGTGAGCAATGCACCTTTTGTATTACTACATTTTTACCTTATAATTATTACGTGATGTTCGACTGAGAGCAAAGAAAACAAATTAATTCAATAGACATTTTAAAAACTAAAGAAAATGTCTTTTTTATCTCTGCAGCTAATTTGCAATGCAATTTTCAATGCAGCAATATATTCTAAAACTTTAAAAACTGCTTTATTCTCCAGTTAATCAACACATTGCTATGCGGCTGGTGCTTTAGTGTAACTGACTATATTACATTTATATTTCAAAATCACCTGCAGAATTTTTTTTTTTTTTTTTTTTTTTTTTAAGTATCTCATTGCAGAAAGAGAAAAAAAGTTCTACCTCTGGGATGTATAGTATAGCAGCTTTGCAATATACCTTATTCATTATATCCTTTGTCCCCTTTCATGTCAAACCCCAACAATAATCATTTTCTTATTTTTCATGATTCAAATAGAGCATGTGATTTTAAACAACTTTATCATTTGCTTCATTCTCATTGTATTTTTTTTTTTTTTTTTTAGGCGCTGCTATGCACTACTGGGAACTATCTGAAGATATCTAGTGAACCAATGTAAAGAGGCATTTTTGTGCAGCCACAAATCATCAGCTACCTCCCAGTAATGCATTGCTGCTCATGAGCCCATCTAGATATGCTTTCCAACTAAGGATACCAAGAGACTGAAGCAATGTAGATAATAGGAGCAAATTGGAAAGTTGTTTAAAATCACATTTGTCTGAATCATGATTTTTTGGGGGGTTTCATGTCCCTTTAATCGTGGGTTTTCTAATTTTCAGAATTAGAAATGCAAACTGCTGTTTTCTCAAAGCTAACCCTGCTACATCTATCACTTGCTGGCTTTAACAGATAACAACTGCAAAACAAAGCACTTTATACGAACATAATGACCATGCCTAGCTGGCTCCTCCAAACAGAACTACATACACCACTCAAACTGCAAGTCAAATAGAGAAAACCCTGCACTGTAACATAGGCCTGTGCATGGGGTGTACCGTTATGATCCCTGTGCATACAGTGATGGATGAGCACTGGGGCATATCAAAGACTTCCCACAGTACCCCTCCCTTTGAGAGGTGCCCGTGAGACATTCCCACGTAGGGTGACCAATCATGGATATCTAATGTCACATTCCCGCACCCTCCTTAAAGAGCACCACTTCTGTGTGCCAGAATTAGCACTAAGGTTAGAGTGTGGAGGGGGCATGGGGAGAGAAGGGGCATAGAAGGGGGGGAAGAGGGGTGTGGACATGGAAAGGGGGTGAGAGAAGGGCATGAGAGGGGGGAGATAGAAGGGATTATAGGCATAGAAGAGGAGAGAATGGAAGGGGGCAGAGCAGTGGTATGGGCATTGGAGTGGGAAGTGAAAAGGGATATGGGCATGAGAGGGGGGTAAGAAGGGGTATGGGCATGGAAGGAGCCGAGTATGTATGTGTATTTAGGAGTGTGTACGTGTGTATAAGAATACGCGTCATGTATATATGCGTATTTGCACTCACGGCAAATGTACACTAGCATATTATACATATATAGGTATCACAGAATTACAGTGGGTGCACAACTGCACATGCAGTATGTTGCACACCCCTATGACTGTAACAGTACTGAACTGAGCTGAGCTGAAGCAAAGATACTATCACTAGAAGAGACCAGGTTAGATTGTCGGTGATGGCTATAGTTTTTATTTTATTATCTTAAAAATTATTTTTCCGTCTCAAACATACCAGCTATAATGAGCTATTTTAATACTGCACTATAGCTTGCATTAAACAATGTGTTTAACCCCGACCAAAAAAGATCAAATCATATATGTTGCATGTAGATAATTTGCCATGAAGTTAAAATATATACATAAAAATGGACTTTAAAAAGGGCCATTACAGTAAAAAAAAAAAAAAAAATACATGTTCTAATCTGTTAATGCATATAATTTTAGGACTTTTGACCCTAGACTACTGTGTGTTTAACTCCCGCAGAGGGGTTAAAAACACAGCAGAAACACCGCTCGGGACTCGCAGAGCACTGCTGTTCCCAAACATAAAATGCCACTGATCCAATTAGCAGCAGTAGTTACGCATCTGAGTCATAAGACTAGCGTTGCTGATTGGACTAGCAGTGTTTTATGCTTAAAGGGACACTGAACCCAAATTTTTTATTTTGCAATTCAGATAGAGCATGAAATTTTAAGCAACTTTCTAATTTACTCCTATTATCCTATACTCCTATTATTTTCTTCATTCTCTTGGTATCTTTATTTGAAATGCAAGAATGTAAGTTTAGATGCCGGCCCATTTCTGGTGAACAACCTGGGTTGTTCTTGCTGATTGTGGATAAATTCTTCCACCAATAAACAAGTGCTGTCCAGAGTTCTGAACCCAAAAAAAAAGCTCAGATGCCTTCTTTTTCAGATAAAGATAGCAAGAGAACAAAGAAAAATTGATAATAGGAGTAAATTAGAAAGTTGCTTAAAATTGCATGCTCTATCTGAATCATAAAAAAGAAAAAAAATTAGGTTCTGTGTCCCTTTAAGGGCAGCAATGCTCTGAGAGTCCTGAGTGGAGTTTCTACTGTGTGTTTAACCCCTTTGCGGGAGTTAAACACACAGTAGTCTAGGGTAGATAGTCATAAAATTACATGTTCTAACAGATAAGGGCACGTAATATTTTGACTATAATGGTCCTTTAATGTCCCTTTAACATGTTCTCATAAAACAAACAGCCTTTATACAGAGTTTTCTTTACCCAGTGGCTCAGGCTATTCAGTCACTGACTGGCTGTATTTACGCAGCATTCATTTGAGGAAAAAGATGTGCAGAAGTAGAGTGCAGCACAGGCTCTAGCAAGGTAAACTAAAAATGATTGTTAATCACTTGCATAGACCTTTTATTTACATGAGACAAAAACTAAACAACAATCATGACATATTAAACATATATACAAATACATCAGCTTAAAGGGACATAAAACCCACATTTTTTCTTTCATGATTCAGATAAATCTTGTAATTTTAAACAACCTTCCAATTTACTTCTATTTTCTAATTTATTTTGTTCTCTTGAAATCCTTTGTTGAAATGGATACCTAGGTAGACTCAGAAGCTGCTGATTGGTGGCTGCATATATAACTTGTCATGGGCCTTCAGCTAGCTCCCAGAAGTGCTGCTTCTTTCACAAAGGATACAAAAATAATGAAGCAAATTAAATGATGGAAGTAAACAGTTAAGTTCTTTAAAAATTTTCTAAATTATGAAAGAAAAATGTGGGGTTTCATGACCCTTTGAGCAGCATTAGTGCACTGTGTATATGGTTGTTGTTATAAATACTTTAAAGGGATACTAACCCCAATTTTTTTCTTTCATTATTCAGATAGAGCATGCAATTTTAAGCAACTTTCTAATTTACTCCTATTATCAATTTTTCTTTGTTCTCATGTTATCTTGATTTGAAAAAGCAGTAATGAAAGGTTAGGAGCCGGCCCATTTTTAGATCAGCACCTGGATAGCGCTTGCTAATTGGTTTGCTACATTTAGCCACAAATCAGCAAGTGCTACCCAGGTACTGAACAAAAAATAGGCTGGCTCTAAAGCTTACAGTACTGCTTTTTCAAATCAAGATAGCAAGAGAACAAAGAAAAATGGGTAATAGGAGTAAATTAGAAAGTTGCCTAAAATCTCATGCTCTATCTGAATCATGAAATAAAAAAATTGGGTTTAGTATCCCTTTAAGAGCAGAGGCCCAAAAGAATTATTCCCTGCAATCTTTCTGTGAATAATATTTCTGTGAGGAATGCAGGTAAATGTAACCTTGAAACTTATGATTAAGATGCAAAATAAATTATAGTAGAAGGAAACAGCTAACAGATCTTTTGAGAGTTGATTAAAATCAATAAAATGTCACTAATGTTTTTGAATGAAAAAGTTTGGGCAGTTTGTTATAACTTTTGAAAAGTCTCTGCAGCCAATGAGAAAGCGAAACAGTGAGTGTGTGCACACTTGTGTCCTTTGTGTGCAGTGTTATTTGTATTATGTGCACGTGGCACAAATTAACTATTAACCCCTTAATGACAGCCCACACACCTGTTAAGATAAGGGGTTAAATTGCACAAGTCTTCCCACTAATCACCAGCTAGGTCCCAGTAGTACATTGCTGCTCTAGGTATGCTTTTCAACAAAGGATACCAAAGAACAAAGTATGTTTGATTAAAGAAACAAATTGAAAAGTCACTTAAAAGGGATATGAAACCCAAAAATGTTCTATCATGATTCATATAGAGCATGCAATTTTAAACAGCTTACTTACCTCTATTATCAATGTTTTCTTCATTCTCTTGTTATTTATTATTGAGAAACAGGGACGTATGCTTAGAACCTACTTCTGGAGCACTATGTGGCAGCAGCACTGCAAGAATGTTACCCATCTGCAAGAGCACTCGATGGCAGCAGCACAGCAAGAATGTTACCCATCTGCAAGAGCACTAGATGTCAGCAGCACTGCAAGAATGTTACCCCTCTGCAAGAGCACTAGATGACAGCAGCACTGCAAGAATGTTACCCATCTGCAAGAGCACTAGATGTCAGCAGCACTGCAAGAATGTTACCCATCTGCAAGAGCACTAGATGTCAGCAGCACTGCAAGAATGTTACCCATCTGCAAGAGCACTAGATGTCAGCAGCACTGCAAGAATGTTACCCATCTGCAAGAGCACTAGATGTCAGCAGCACTGCAAGAATGTTACCCATCTGCAAGAGCACTAGATGTCAGCAGCACTGCAAGAATGTTACCCATCTGCAAGAGCACTAGATGTCAGCAGCACTGCAAGAATGTTACCCATCTGCAAGAGCACTAGATGTCAGCAGCACTGCAAGAATGTTACCCATCTGCAAGAGCAATAGATGGCAGCAGCACTGCAAGAATGTTACCCATCTTAAAGAGCACTAGATGGCAGCAGCACTGCAAGAATGTTACCAATCTGCAAGAGCACTAGATGGCAGCACTATTTCCTGCCATGTAGTGCTCCAGACACCAACCTAGGTATCTCTTAAACACAGATATCATGGGAAAAAAGGAAATTTGATAACAGAAGTAAATTGGAAACTTTTTGTAAATGCGCTGTCTGATTCACAAAATAATTTTTGGGGGTTTAATTTGCCTTTTAAAAATGCATAATCTGACAAAGCCAAGAATGTTTTATTTTGAATTTCATGTTCCTTTAACCCCTCAACGACATGGACATGCCCAACACATTACATGTCCTAAGGGGTTTGGAGCTGTCATCAACAGCGGCGAGACTGCGCCATTGCCGAAGGAATGCTATACAGTCCTTGGCACTTAAAGATACTATATATCTGCAGGCAGTTTACTTAAAGGGACATGAAACGATAACACATTTTTCATGATTCAGATAGAGAATACATTTTTAAAAAAACTTTCCAGTTTACCACTATTATCTAAATTTTTTTCATTCTCTTGGTATCATTTGTTGAAGGAGCAGCAATGCACTACTGGACACATGGGTGAGCCAATGACAAATCGGTTTATATATATAGGTTCTTTACTGCTCCTGAGCTTGCCTAGATAAACCTTTCAGCAAAGGATAATAAGAGAAGGCAGCAAATTAAATAATTGATGTAAATTAGGATGTTGTTTAAAAATCATATTCTCTATCTGAATCATGAAATATATTTTTGCGGTTTCATGTCCCCTTAATCATTATTAAAACTGCTTACTCTTATTGCCACAGCAAGAGCAGAATACACTAAACTTTTCATTGACTTTTTTACTGATCTACCAAGTCACTAAGCTATTGTATTTATTTATCTATCTATTTTATAGCTGACAGAAGTCATCAGAAACAGACTGAGCCAATACAACTGTTAGACAGATATGCTCGAGGTGACAGACACAGATGGATTAGAGCAGCAGAGTAGTGACAATCCTGTGGGTAATGTTTGTAACATCAGATATGAAACTGCATTATTACCTTATTTATCATACTATAACGAATGAATCTCATTTATTTTATTTTTTGAAAATGTTGATTTAAAGAGATATTTTCATCATTTAATTTTCCCTCATCCCCCTTTTCTCTGTAATTTAACTCAGGAAACTGTGGTTTATCTATTGTACCCATAAAAAGGAGTGGATAATGCAGGATTCTAAACTCTTAAAGGGACAGTCAACACTTACTTTAACATGTTTTGATATTGAAAATAAAAAAACGGAGGTCCGCCTACACTATACCCCTCCTGCCTTGCTTCTGTCCTAATCAGCGTCGCTAACTACTCTAATACCCGGTAAATATGGATGCCGAACTCCCCCCACCATTACGTAGCTGCCTTCTTCAACTGATAAGCAAATCAGAATCCAGTCCTCGGACAGAAATTGCATGACCTAGTGTGAAAAATGTACAAAAATCTGGATCACTGCACCAAAAATGTGGACAGCAGTCTTAAACCATAGCAATGCAGACAAAGTATACAGAAGATAAAACAACCACAATAAAGAAAAGAACAAGAACATGTTAGTAAACGAAAAGCCCTTTCAAAAAGGCAGTGTAGCGAGTTATTAATCAAAATTAGCTGCTCTGCAGAGCTTTGCTTGCTCTTTTCTAAAATCTATGTTCTCAGCATCAGTGACAGCTGAATCTTCTTTACCAGTTTCCTTGCTCAGTCTGCCGTGTATCCTGCAAGCAGTGTCCCTATTTGAACTAAACCGTAAGTAGGACTCTCAGTACAGCCACTGCGTTTATCTGACTTAACACAAAAGGTGCACGGCAGCTAAAGTCTGCATCTGATTACACTTGATGTTCCAAAAGAAACAGAACACACTATGTGCACTGAAAGCATACGCTTTGCTATAGTTGTACCCTATTGGTTAGGTACAAGAACTGTGAAATAAGTGACTTCAACAACCGTATTTTAAAGGGATATCAACACAGTTTCATTAGCAAGACCATGGGGCAATAATGAATGAAAGATTAATATAGTTTATAATTTCTCTTAAGCGCATTTCTATTTATTTAAAATTGTTTTTTCTATCATTCACATGAAAAAGCAGCTTTTAAAATGTGTTGAATTTTCTTTTTTACTGAAAAAAAATGTGAAGTAAAAGCTGTATAAACTGAAACTAATACACCCATACAATTTGTGAACCATCCTTCTAAGGCTAATAGGTACATAAGCAATAGAAGAAAACCCACAAATGATACCATATATATGTACTTTCTCCTATATTATATCCATAGGCTGAACATAGTGGATATCGAATAAGGGGGCTTTTAAATATTTTTCCTCTTGAAGTGTGTTAAAGGGACAGTCAACACTAAAAATTTTATTGTTAAAAAAACAAAAATAGATAACACCTTTACTACACATTCCCCAATTTTGCACAACCAACATTGTTATATTAATACATTTTATAACATTTAAACCTCTAAATTTCTGACTGTTTCTAAGCCACTACAGACAGCCTCTTATCACATGCTATTTTATTTGCTTTTCACAACAGGAGACTGCTAGTTCATGTGTGCCATATAGATAACATTGTGCTCAATCCCATAGACTTATTTAAGAGTCAGTACAACACAGCACTAATTGGCTAAAATGCAAGTCAATAGATAATACATAAAAAGTCATGTGATCAGGGGGCAGTCTGCAGAGGCTTAGATACAAGGTAATCACAGAGATAAAAAGTAAATTAATATAACTGTGTTGGTTATGCAATAATGGGGAATGGGTAATAAAGGGATTATCTATCTTTTAAAACAATAACAATTCTGGTGTAGACTGTCCTTTTTAAATGGACAATCTACTTGATTTTTTATTGTAAAAAAACATTTACTACCCATTCTCCGGCTTTGCATAACCAACATCGTTATATATAATATACTTTATAAACTTTAAGTTTGCCTGTTTCTAAGTCCCAGTAGGCCGTCTCTTAACTCAAAGCATTCTAGATCTTGCACAACAGCTAGACAATGCTAGTTCATGTGTGCTATTTAGATATTCTCCACGGGAGTGAGCACAATGTTAATAGTTATGCAAGAACCAGAAATAATTGGCTAAAATGTAAGTCTGTCAAAAGCACTGAGATAAGGGACAGTCTGCAGTGGTAATCACCAAAAACTAAAAGTATATTAATATAACCATGTTGGATATACAAAACTGGGAATGGGTAATAAAGTGATGATCTATCTTTTAACTACATTTTAAGTAGATTGTCCTCTTAAGTAACTACTATAGTGTTATCTACATGAGATTGATGCTTGAAAATATTATCTAAATTAATGTCTCTTTAAGAGGTGTTTGCTCTTGATACCAGTGCAACAGAGATGAGAGAAACTGAGAAATTCAAATTTAATTTTAAAACATCATATTCTTGCCTCTTTAACATTGTTTAAGAACCCTCTAGAAAAATGTCTACATATTGTTATGAAAACACAGAAGTCACTATATGGTCAGAACCAACCAGATGGCCGTTTCCCTTGTTTGATGATAAACTAGTTCTCTATATATGGCTTAAACACCTATTTTTAAAAAAACAACAACCCACAACCTCTGGTTCTGCTTAAATTTGAAATGCTAAATATATATATATATATATATATATATATATATATATATATATATATATATATATATATATATATATATATATATATATATATATATATATATATATAAAGGGCAAAGCTTGCATTAGAAGTTTGCTGATTTAGTAGGGAATGTTTTACCACTGGACATTTTTGGAAATATTAATTTTCTTCTTGTCATCTGAAACAACATGGATAAATGGTATCAAAGAGACCAAGACAAATATGCTGATGAAGAACAAGCACAATATTATTCTTTCCATCCCAACAAACTTTGTTGTTGCTGTTTAAAAGACAATCCGTGACAAAAACACACACACAGAGACAAACTAAGCAAGCAGTTTCAAGCTTTGACAATTCATATCCTCTCTGCAGATAAAAATTAACCGAGCACTATTTTGTTTGTTTTTTTGCATCGGTATCAAGGAAGTGTTTGGAAAAAGTTATTTTCCATCAAATGATTGGTCATAAATTTAATTTTATTAATAAAAAAAAAAAGGAAAAGATGTTGGGGGATTTGAGGTTAGGCACATAAAATATGCATAGGCATTCATGTTACCTGAGCTTGTTAAATTTACAAGCCGCGTACAAGCACAAATGTTGAAAAATAATCTGATACACTGTAGCCTTTAATTAAATTGATGGATGAGCCCAGGAAAGAGAACATGATGCCTTGACAGTGTACTAAAGAGGACATGAAAAATTAAAACCCTGCCTATTTGCCTAACATCTTTTCAAAGGCAATATTTTCCATTCTCACTAAGGCTGAGCATGTTAGAATGAATTTACAACACATAAGAGTATATTACAGATATGTCAAATAGAGACATTATCTAAAATGAACTTACTGGAAAATAAACCAAGGAATGGCAATGAGAAGTGTCAACATATTTAGTTATATACCAGCAGTGTTATGGTTTTGAAGTGAAACTATAGGATAACCCTATAGATATTACAAAAATCATAATAAAATACAATTCAAAAATTCAATCTAAATTTAAATGGACATTAAACACTAAACAAATGCTAGATTATTAGACTATTAATATATATACACACACATATTTTGTATGCAATGCAAACTCTTCCACATGCTCAGTAAGAGCGGTTGTCTCAAAGTTTGTACATAACTAACTAAGTAGATTGGAGTTGTTTTTTTAGTTGACTGTTGAATATACACAGCAACATAGTAGATGAGGTTGAAAGAAGACCGAAGCCCATAAAGTTCCACCTATACAGATCCTACCTAATTTACAATAAATAATCTGCCAAATTAATTTACATTAAACAATAAAGCACAAACAATTTAACACAAGCAATCATATCCCTGAATTCTATTTCGAGCTAGAAATGCATCTAAGCCATTTTTATCCAAGTATCTAAGGTATTGGCAGTCACAAAATCTTTAGGTAATGAATTCCATGATTTGATTGCTCTTACATTGAAAACATGTTGGGTTTTTTTGCTGAAGATTAAGGGGTCGATTTAACAAGGGCCAAATGGCCCTTGTTTCTGCGCAAGCCTTTAGGCTTGAAGGAAACAGCAGTTATGAAGCAGCGGTCTGGTGAACTGCTTGTGCAATGATAAATGCCGACAGCATATGCTGTTGGCATTCAGCAATGTCTCTCGGACATGATACGCTACAGCGTATCATGTTGGACAGACATTGGTAAATCTACCCCTAAATCTCCTTTCCTCCAGCCTTAAATTGTGACTTCTTGTCACAAACAACGTCCTTGGAATAAACAGTGCTTATGCCAACTCTGTATATGGGCCTTGAACTTATTTGTATAAAGTAATATCACCTCTCAATCGCCTTTTTTTCTAGAATAAACCTACCCAGTTTGACTAACCTCTCTTCATAGTTTAGATCCTCCAATCTCTTTAGTTTTGTGGCCCTTCTCTTAACTTTTTCTGATTCTGCAATGTCCTTTTTTAAAATAAAAAAATACGTGGAAGCGAAAACATGCTGCAACCTCCGGGGGGGAACACGCTGCCCTGCATGGAGGAATAATTATAAACTGGGTTACCCGCATGTGTATAAGTATGGAGCGGTAGGGAACTCGCCTCTCAGAGGACGGAACCCCCAGAGGCGGATGGCTCAGCTGTCCCTTGATTCCCTGAGCCCAAGGAACAAGGCGCTCTCATATGGCATAAAGAACATAACTGGTTGACATGCGTCAACGAGGCCAATCCGGATTTGTCACCGGACGCAGAATCTGAAATTAAAACAGTCTCAGTATCAGAATCCTCCATAACTGAATCTGAAATTTGAACAGTCTCAGCATCAGAATCCTCCAGAACTGGATAGAGGATATGCAAATATGGACTAAAGAATTAAAATTAAACGGCACCTGACACCCACAATGGCTGGGGCACTCACCACCTCCTATGAACCAGACCCCTGAAGACTAGAATTTCTCCTTTACCACACGGTCAGGAATGCGGAAATGGAAGACGGAACGTAATCACGCCCGGCCACAAGGTGAATCGTACAGTCCAAAAAAGCGCGCCCAACCATAAGGTTGCGTCACTTCCCGAGGTCTTAATGTTCCAAACCATGAGCCCAATTAATACCACACATAAGCAGGTTGAATCACATAAGAAACAGGATTAAAAAAAACCCTGTTCAATAACCCCCCTCAGGAGATATTAACCCTTGATTACAAAATACTAAAGGAGACTCACTGAGACCCTTATGTTAAGTTAGACCCGCAAGGTGGTAGCCTCTTGGGAAAACATCTGAATTACAGTACATTCACGAAGAAAGTAAAATAAAACGATCTACACCGTGGAACAGGAACACGGCTCTTTAAGTGAGATGGATAGTAGCATCACCTCCGCCCTAGACTTGAGAGAAGAAAGCAGGCAGCGGAGCGAAGTTCCACAATGCTGACTTTCATCCAAGCCCTCACTGAGAGACTGATAGGATTACTTAAAACTCCTGTCCCATGTCGAAGAGAACTACCCTCCATAAGAGACAAAATAAATTCTGACACTTCTCTGCCAACCTCTTGTGACGAAAGGCAAAAAATGACTGGGGGATGAGGGGAGTGGAAGGAGAATTTAAGCCTTTGGCTGGGGTGTCTTTGCCTCCTCCTGGTGGCCAGGTTCTTATTTCCCAAAAGTAATAAATGCAGCTGTGGACTCTTTCCAGTTAAGAAGAAAATTGTATTCTCTACCTGAATCATAAAAGAGAAATGTTGGGTTTAGTGTCCCTTTAAGGTGAAGTCTTATCAGGGATTGATATAGAGACAGAATTATGCTTTCTTCCTTTGCATCTATGCTCCTTTTCACAAACTGTAATTTTGACTTTAGTGTCCCTTTAAGGAGATGGGTGGAATAAGACATTTATTTGGTACGATCCAAAAAAGCAGTTCATGCATCCACACAGATTAAAAGTCACAAATAAATAAAGGAAGCTCAGTTATTGGAAAATTGCACATGTATATCAGCACTTCTTTTTCCTGCCTTTGCCTATTTAAAGATTAAAGAGAATAAAACACTTTGAGATTGTAATATAAAATATTTATTCATAGTAAAAATAAAAACTTTACAATATTGTATTTTTTTTCACACACACATAGATAGAAAAAATTGAAAAAAATGTTTTTGACTGTCCAGCTGCTCATGACATTATTGCTCTCAAAACTTGCTTCTAACCTCACAAGTGATCCTTCAAATATTCTCATAACTCAATTGGGGCAAGGTCTGGTGAACAGGGAGGTGGGGTGGGGGTAGGGGTGATCAAGCAATCTGAATTCCAGCTTCAAAAAACGGCAGCCTTGGAAACGAAGAATTGGCAAACAGGAGAATTGTCATGGTGGAACAGTACATTCTCACTCAACTTGCCATGTCTCTTCTTTAATTGCCCTGAAAAAATATAATTTCAATCAAGATGGCATAGTAGTCCCCTGTTATGGTCTCACCACACTGCAGGTGGTCAGTCATAAAATCCCCCCTTGCATTCCAACACAAATGCCATAACATTGCCAGCAGTTGCTTGGGTATTACATTTCAGAAGAGGAGGAGAACCATGGTTCGTCCACTGTTTGGACTGTACTGTTATCTCACGACTTGAAGTGTCCATGAATCATATTTAGTGACAAATCACATATAGAAAGCATCAGGATTCTTTTGAATTCTTGACAGAATTTTCCCATTGAAAACATCCTCTGCATTGTGCCATATGACACCCATGCAGACTCAGTTATTTTGTGTACAGTTAATCTGCGGTTGCTATGTCATGGGTATTTTCCTTAGTGGATCAGGACGAGGGGCATCTACAGATGACCGTTCCCAGCTTAAAGGAACATAACAAACTAGATTTTTTGTTGCATAAATGTTTTGTAGATGATCTATTTATATAGCCTATACAGGGGTTTTTTTTTTTTTTTGGTTTTTTTAAATGTATAGGTTTGCCTATTTTTAAATAAAATTGCACTGGTTTTCAGACTCCTAACCAAGCCCAAAGTTTTAGAAGTATACTGATGTATACCTACTCCAGCTTGCTCCTCTTTGTGTTGAGTCTTTTCATATGCAGAGGAAGGGGGAGGGGGAGTGTCTCCTTTTTTGCTATACAACCACTTTCAGTGGGTGTTACAGCTACCTTTTCAACAGAGCTAGACTGGGAGCTTCTAAGTAAGTTTTTAACGGTTTTATACTGGATTTTTATATCAGTATCTATGCATCTTATTCTTTATAGTAGTGTCTATAACATGCAGTAATATGAAAATTGGTGTATGCTGTCCCTTTAAATTCCCAAAATCACTTTTTAACAGTGGGGTGAGATCAACCATATTCGTATTAGGACTTGTTGTTCTACCTTTTGTATCATAATTTTATGGTATTTGGGTTATTCTGAGGAAGAGGACTACCAGTTTTAAAATGTCTTTAACCATGTTAAAGGGATAGTATACACCAATTTTCATATAACTGCATGTAATAGACATTACTATAAAGTATAATATGCACAGATACTGCTATAAAAATCCAGAATAAAACCGTTTAAAAACTTACTTAGAAGCTTCCAGTATAGCTGGTTACTGGAACACCTACTGCAAGTGGGAAATAGACCCTCCCCCTTCCTTTGCATATGAAAAAACTCTTTACACAAACATAAGCAAGCTGGGGTAGGTATACGTTGGTATTCTGCTAAAACTTTGGGGGCTTGGTTAGGAGTCTGAAAATCAGAGCAATGTTATTTAACCCCTTAAAGACCAAGGACGTGCCAGGCACGTCCTCCATTGGAGGTCACTTAACGACCAAGGACGTGCCTGGCACGTCCTCTGGGGTTTGAAGCTCTGGAAGCGATCCTGATCGCTTCCAGCAGCCTCTAAGGTATTGCAGTGATGCCTCAATATTGAGGCATCACTGCAATACCTTTTTTGGCACACCAATGCAGAGAGGGCCACTCTGTGGCCCTCTCTGCATCGGCCAGAGATGGGTGGGAGCAGCTACAGGGAGGCGGATGGGCGGCCCATCGCTGGCAATCTTCCGGACAGCAGTCAGAAAAGATCACTGGTTGCGTGCACGTGCTCACCCGCGATCCAGGCTTTAAAAATTCAAAGTGGTGGGACAGGGTGGTGGGTGTGGGTGGGAGAGGAGGGGGGAAATAATTTTATAAAATAGATCTAGGAGGGGGAGGGGTAGGGTATGCAGGGGGGACAGCTACACTACTGGTTATTTAAAAAAAAAAAAAAAAACACATTCAAGTGCAAAGTGGGTACTGGCAGACAGCTGCCAGTACCCAAAATGGTGGGAAATAGTTAGTGGGGGAGTGTTAGAGAGCTCTTTGGGAGGGGTCAAAGAGGTTGGGGGCTAAGGAGAGATTATACACAGCAGAATATTTATTTTTTTTAAATGAAAAGAAAAAAAAAGCCTTTAATTTTAATACTGGCAGACTTTCTGCCAGTACTTAAGATGGCAGGGACAATTGTGGGGTGGGGGAGGGATGAGAGCTGTTTGAGAGGGATCATGGGGTGGGATGTGTCAGGTGGGAGTCTGATCTCTACACTAAATCTAAAATTAACCCTTCAAGCTCCCTACAAGCTACCCAATTAATCCGTCACTGCTGGGCATATTACAAGTGTGGTGCGCAGCGACATTTAGCGGCCTTCTAATTACCAAAAAGCAACGCCAAAGCCATATATGTCAGCTATTTCTGAACAAAGGGGATCCCAGAGAAGCATTTACAACCATTAGTACAATAATTGCACAAGCTGTTTGTAAATAATTTCAGTTAGAAACCTAACGTTTGTGAGAAAAAAAAAATGTATTTGATCGCATTTAGATCAATACTTTGGGTTGTCTTCTAAAAAAATATATATATACACATGTCAAGAGATATTCAGGGATTCCTGAAAGATATCAGTGTCCCAATGTAACTAGCGCTAAGTTTGAAAAAAAGTGGTTAGGAAATAGCAAAGTGCTACTTGTATTTATGGCCCTATAACTTGCAATAAAAGCAAAGAACATGTAAACATTGGGTATTTCTAAACTCAGGACAACATTTAGAAACAATTTAGCATGGTCGTTTTTTGGTGGTTGTAGATGTGTAACAGATTTTGTGGGTCAAAGTTAGAAAAAGTGTGGGTTTTTTTCATTTTTTTCATCATATTTTATAAAAACAAATTATAGTAAATTATAAGATATGATGAAAAAAAATGGTATCTTTAGAAAGTCCATTTAATGGCGAGAAAAATGGTATATAATATGTGTGGGTACAGTAAATGAGTAAGAGGAAAATTACAGCTAAACACAAACACCACAGAAATGTAAAAATAGCCTTGGTCCCAAACGGTCAGAAAATGGAAAAGTGCTGTGGTCACTAAGGGGTTAAAAATAAGCAAAACTATACATTTTTAAAAAAGCAAAAAAACTTTAAGGGCTATATAAATAGATAATCTACAAAACATTTATGCAACGAAAAAACAAGTGTATAATGTCCCTTTAATGTTAAAACAGAATAAGTCAAGCAAGCATTTTGTCTAGGAAAAGAAGTTTAACAGAACTACTAATCAAATATTGTACCTATCAAATTCGGCTATTATGTCCCTTTAAAATGTACACAATGTGCAGGATCTTGCAAAAATAAACATAGCTTAAAGAACCATTAAATACAGTAATAATACTTACTATGAGTTACAAATAAGAAGTAGCTTCCTTTCTGACAAGTTACTTACTATGAGTTACAAATAAGTGACAAGTTTATTTTTTCCATATGTGCCAGCCCCCCGTATCTTGCGACTAGTGTATGTGTACACTATGAACTCTTGCACATGCCCAGTAGAAGCTGGTGCCTCAGAAAGTGTGCATATGAAAAAAATGGAACAAATTGGAAAGTCTCTTAAAACTGCATGCTCTATCTGAATCATGAAATTTTAATTTTGACTTTAGTGTCCCTTTAATAAATAAAATAGGAACTGAGTTTAAAGGTAGATAGGGAGTACATTTTTTTAGATGAACATTAACACTAGCCAATCAAAAATGCATCTTTGATATTCCTTGAAACATAAACTTGCAGTCTCATAAAAAAAGTTACTCTTATGATAACTTATGATACAATTATATGAAGATCAATCATAAACCTTGTACCTGTAGAATAAATAGGCTTTACAATTGCCATGATAATGCTGCCTAATTAGTTAATGTATATAATGTAAGCTAAAAGCAGCTGATCGCAGTTCTAATTTCTCAAGTTATTTATATTTTAGGCAATTTAACTTTTCAAAAGATATAAATACACAAATGTTCATTCCTAAGCTATTACTTTACAGTGATTTGCCAGATCTTAACATACATTATCTGCTGTTGCATTTGAATGAAAGTTTAATTTTCCCTTGCAAGACTAAAATACAATTTTATGTCAGAAATGTAATGAAAATGATACTCTTGACATTGTCACTATTTCCCAAGACAACTATTTTGGATATATCTGTATAGGTCAAGATTTTGTCTTAAATTTGAAATAAGAGCTGATGAGTTCTAACCAATGCTTCAGTTGAAGTGATATTATGGGTCAGAGCTTCCACTGCCTCAAGCCAAAATGTTACAATCTTCTAATAGACATTGTCAGACTACCACAGAGCTATGTATAACCACTCGTTCTGCATCATTTAGCTCTCAAGCCAGGAAACCATTATTGATTGAACAGGCAGACGTCTGAAGAGCCAGTGTAATGCAGGTTCAAGAGAACTGTCTACACATCAGTATTTAAAAACAGAAAAAAAAAACACATTTACCAAAGCCACAAGATAAAGTTGTAGGAAATATTTTTCCAGATTATTATTAAAGGGACATTAAACCCAAAATGTTTCTTTCATGATCCAGACAGAGAATAGAATTTTAAACAACATTCCAATTTACCTCTATTATCTAATTTCCTTCTTTCTTTAGATATCCTTTTTTGAAGAAATAGCAATGCACATAGGTCAGCCAATCACACGAGGCATCTATGTGCAGCCACCAATCAGCAGCTACTGAGCCTATCTAGATATGCTTTTCAGGAAAGAATATCAATAGAATTAAGCAAATTAGATAATAGAAGTAAATTAGAAAGTTGTTTAAAATTGTATTCTCTATCTGAATCGTGAAAGAAAAAATTTGGGTTTAATGTCCCTTTAATCATATATGGTGATGTTATACAAATGTGCAGCTACATATACCCTATATATACAAACATCCACCATAAGTGGTACAATTTTTTTTTTGTTTTATATACACACAAACACACATATATATATATATATATATATATATATATATATATATATATATATATATATATATGTGTGTGTGTGTGTGTGTGTGTGTGTGTGTCTAAGGAAGGAATATATATATATATGTGTAATAAAGAGAGGGAAAAAAGGGGATAAGGAATATTCAGGAAGGCGCAACACTCAGAAGGTAGGACCCTAAATGTGGGAGTCCGTAATAAGTTAGTTCAAAAAAACAAGTTAACTGAAATAGAGCAACTGGTTAATGTATATGTTTGGGATGCCAAATGGTTGAAATGCTGTAGATCAGAAAAAAGGTGATTATAGTTGTTATTTAGTGTCACTCTTAAAAGCTAATATTTAGTTGAAAACAAATGGTATCTAGAATCAATGTATACAATATACACAATGAACTTGGTTAGAATGCAGTTCACAATATTGTTGTTCTAGCCACATAACTAATGTAGTACCCGCTGGATTGTGTGTGACAAATTAGGTGCACAAAGACATATATCAAAATACAGCCACCTGTATCCAAGAGTGACCTAAATATTGGCAGAAGTCACTAAGCTTGATACTTTAAATATTATGATAGCCTAAGCATGCCATGAATAGTAGTAATAATAATGATAAGAAAGTTTCAATATCAATCTGTATCACAACAGAAATAGCCCTATAAAAGTTCAAAGTACAAGTCCAATATTGGTAGAAAGCTTCTATGGCTGTAGGTGGATGCAAGTGATGCAAAATGTTTAGGCAAATATAGCAATGTATCCACGTTCCACAACGAGCCCGTTGGGAGTATACTTACACTCCGTTACCTCAATCTCATGAGGTAAGTGCCGCGCAGTGTATAGGTAGTTCTCCCTCCCGGTATCTGTGGCACAGTGGAGCGGTGTCCTCTTACGATCCAGAGATCTCTTTAGCACTCTCTCTCGAATTTGGGTGTGGTCTAGCACTGTAATGTAGTACAGACAAGGCAGGCCAGAGTCTCTGAGCTGTCTGGCAAGCTCTCCTCCACGATCAAGTGAAACCAGGTGTATGGTGTATCTATCAGCTTGCTTGCAGAGTTCAGGGTGTGGTTAACAGCCACAACAAAGGTAATTTTACTGAGAAACGTGTCGCTGTATTTTATCTATGTGTTTAGTAAACACTTGTTTTTAAGTTTTCCTAAGTTACTTGCTATTTTTGATTCCACTTTTTTATTCACAATAACAAACCTTTGTTGTGGCTGTTAACCACACCCTGAACTCTGCAAGCAAGCTGATAGATACACCATACACCTGGTTTCACTTGATCGTGGAGGAGAGCTTGCCAGACAGCTAAGGAAGGAATATATATATATATATATATATATATATATATATATATATATATATATATATATATATATATATGTGTGTGTGTGTCTAAGGAAGGAATATATATATATATATGTGTGTGTGTGTGTCTAAGGAAGTAATATATATATATATATATATGTGTGTGTGTGTGTGTCTAAGGAAGTAATATATATATGTGTGTGTGTGTGTGTGTGTCTAAGGAAGGAATATATATATGTGTGTGTGTCTAAGGAAGGAATATATATATATATATATATATATATATATATATATATATATATATATATATGTGTGTGTGTGTCTAAGGAAGTAATATATATATGTGTGTGTGTGTGTGTGTGTGTGTGTGTGTGTGTCTAAGGTAGGAATATATATATGTGTGTGCGTGTGTGTCTAAGGAAGGAATATATATATATATATATATATATATATATATGTGTGTGTGTCTAAGGAAGGAAGGAATATATATATATATATATATATATATATATATATATATATATATATATGTGTGTGTGTGTGTCTAAGGAAGGAAGGAATATATATATATATATATATATATATATATATATATATATATATATATATATATTCCAATGATTGCACTCTCCGGATTTAACTCACAGCAAACTTTATTGTGAACGTTTCCGGAGCATTCACTCCTTCCTCAGACACACACACACATTTAGACATATTTATAAAAACTCATCTGCTCGAAGAGTCTATTTTAAAAACAAATTAGGTATTTTTGAGTAAAAATAAAACAAAAACTAATATTTTGCCTGTATAACCTCTCATAATATTTAGTCAAGTTACCTTTTGCTGTAAAAACAACTGATTATTTTTGGAGAAGCATCTACCGGCTTTGTAGACTGTCTGGGAGTAATTTTTGCTCATTTTAATAGACGGATTTGTGCTTTGGATCATTGTCCAGTTAATTTTCTCCCATATTTCCGCTTTTTAGCAGTCAGAAAATGGTTCTCTTGCAGTATTGCCCTGCATTTTGCTTCATCCATTCTTCCTTCAGTTCTCACAAGATTTCAAGGCCCTGCTGATGACCCCCCACCACCATGATGCTTTAACCAACATACTTCACCATAGGAGTAGTGTTTGCTGAGGTATGTGCAGTGTTTCATTTGTGCCACACACAGCGTTTCTAATCTGGTGGGTCAGTCTCATGCTTTTGAAATTGTTGGCTAGTGCACATTTACTCCAGTCTCAGTCACTGACTTAAAAAGTGACTGATGGCCTCTTCCTGGATTCCCTCAGCACCCTCATAGAACCGGCACTGGTGTAATCGTATAAACATGCAGCTTCCATAGCAGAGGGGTTGAATATTTTTTGAAAACTATTTTATATATTTTCAAAACGTAGCAGATGACTGCACTCTCAAACCAGAGTGGGTAGACATCCTGTACCACTGGCAAAACTCACAGCCTTAGGGGCTTACAAGGCACTCACTGCATTCAGGGGCGTAAGACATAACCCTAGACAAGCCTGAGTGCCAGGGCCAATAGGAAAAACACAAAAAAAACAAAACACACAAATGCACACAGCTAGGCTAAAAGCTTAAAGAACCACTCAATGCAGTAAAAGTACATAGTTAACGCGTACATAATAAAAAGACAAAGCAATAGCACTTTCTCTGAATTTCAAATAAGCAGTAAGATTTTTTTCTAACAATTTTATTTATTTTTTCTCCCATTTTCCGGCCCCCTGTATCATGTGACAGACATCAGCCAATCACAGACTAGTATACGTATACCCTGTGAGCTTGTGCACATGCTCAGTAGGATCTTGTTCCCCAGAAAGCGTGAATATAAAAAGACTGTGCACAATTTGATAATGGAAGTAAATTGGAAAGTGTTTTAAAACTACATGCTCCATCCGAATCATAAAAGTTTATTTTGACTTGTGTCCCTTTAAGATGACTACATTTAGCCAAGCAGTTATAGATTCAGGAACTGTGTCCTTAAAGGAATATACAACATTAAATACACATTCTATAAAAGCATAGTACTTAAGTTATGTCATGGGTCCTTCCATGTTGAAATCTAACTTCCACTGCATTCCAGTGTTTACCTGTTTTGACATCTGCAGTAACTCTCCTTCAGGTACCTGCAGTGTAACATAGAGGTCAAACCAGTACTGAAACATCAGCAGAGGTAATGAAAGAGGAGTATAATGTCGATCTGTAAAGGGAGGCAGCAGATAAATCCCTGAGCCTCATGAATAGATTTCCCATAAGTGAAAACATGGCGTCTTCAGGCAGTACTCCTTTCACTTCCCTTAGACAAACACTGTCCATATTAAACTCTCATGATTCAGATAGGGTGTGTAATTTGAAACAATTTTCTAATTTACTTGTATCGTCAAATTTGCTTTGTTCTCTTGATATTCTTAGTTGAAAGCTAAACCTAGGTAGGCTCATATGCTAATTTCTAAGCCCTTGAAGGCCGCCTCTCATCTGAATGCATTTGACAGTTTTTCACAGCTAGAGGGCGTTAGTTTGTGTGTTTCATATAGATAAGACTGTGCTCATGTGGAGTTATTTAACAGTCAGCACTAATTGCCTGAAATGCAAGGCTGTCAAAAGATCTTAGATAAGGAGGCAGTCAGCAGAAGCTTAGATACAAGGTAATTAGAGAGGTAAAAAGTATATTTCTATAACAGTGTTGGTTATGCAAAACTGGGGCAAGGTAAATAAATGGATTATCTATCTTTTTAAACAATAACATTTTTGGTGTTTACTATCCCTTTAAAGAGGAACTGGGCTTCAATATGCTTAGAAGCGCCTTTCACTGAAGAATCAAGCAAATCAGGGTTCACCACCTCCTAAGGAGTCAAAGTTTTTAAACTGAGGTATGGGTGAGGTGGGAGTGGTATTTATAGGTATTTGAGGTTTGGGAAGCTTTGCCTCCTCCTGGTAGGAATGTGTATCCCATCAGTAACAAGTTTGCGGACTCTCGCCACCTTTATCAAAGAAATGTATTTAATGTCAATTTAAAAACAAATGAGCCACAGGGATAATTCATAAAATATCCAATTTAGAGTTTTTTGAGACTATGATTCCTTTCCTTCAGAGACTGGTAATACTTAGGATGAGGGATAAAGTTAAAACTAGAAATGCTTGAAAGCATTAGTCTTAAAGGGACAGTCTAGGCCAAAATAAACTTTCATGATTCAGATATAACAATTTTCCAATTTACTTTTATCACCAATTTTACTTTGTTCTCTTGGTATTCTTAGTTGAAAGCTTAACCTAGGAGGTTCATATGCTAATTTCTTAGACCTTGAAGCCCACCTCTTTCAGATTGCATTTTAACAGTTTTTCACCACTAGAGGGTGTTAGTTCGCATATTTCATATAGATAACACTGTGCTTGTGCACGTGAAGTAATCTGGGAGCAGGCACTGATTGGCTAGACTGCAAGTCTGTCAAAATAACTGAAAAAAGGAGCAGTTTGCATTGGCTTAGATACAAGGTAATCACAGAGGTTAAAAGTATATTATTATAACTGTGTTGGTTATGCAAAACTGGGGAATGGGTAATAAAGGGATTATCTATCTTTTAAAACAATAAAAATTCTGGTGTAGACTGTCCCTTTAAATCAGTAACACATATTAAGATGACTAGATAATCATATAGGACTCCATGTACTAACCAGGGAACTCTGTTTTGAAGCCTTTGGAGTGCAGGCTCACTCATGCAAGACTCGTTACCGCAAGTATAAATGCCTACTACAAAAAACAACATGAGACATTTAAAAAAATAAAATAAGAAAACATAACACCTCATTAAAGGGACACGCAAGTCAAAATTAAAAACTTTCCTGATTTAGAAAGAGCACACAATTTAAGAATTTTTCAAATTTACTTCCATTATCAAACTTTGCACTATCTTTTTATATGCACATTTTTGAGGCACCAGGTCCTACTGAGCATGTGCACAAACTCAGAGTATATGTATACTAGTCTGTGATTGGCTGTCTGTCATGATACAAATGGGAGAAAAAACAAATTTGTAAGTAAATATCCTATGGCTGGGGCCTACCACAGATCACAAGACTGTTGTAAGATTCCCTTATTGTGTGATTTCCAATTTCCTGTACTGACTATAGTACAGTCAGTACTGACTATATAGGATCAAATAAAAAGGAATGTTAAGATATATTTTGCACAAGTACCGTATATTCTGAACCATTATAGTGGTCTCTATTAAAGTACATTAAGGAAATACATTAAAATATTTTTCTTTTAATTGAATGCTCTGTCTATCTGAAATAAAGTTTGACATTCATGTCCCTTTAAACAAATTTTGAATAGAAGATCATATATTTTTATGCTTATCACAGACAGACAAGTAGACTGCATTGACGAACATAAAAAGTAAACCCAGTGTCACTAAAAGTATGGGCACCACTTGTGTAACATACCTAGTTTGTGTTTGTATCATTCTATTTACAACATTGCCTTCTGACCCCATATATCTTGTTTAATTATTATAAATCCGTTCTTTGAAATAGTGATTTGTCTACAGCGAGGCAGCCATTAACATAAGAAACGGGTTAAAGAGGCCTGTGATTTTGTTAATTATTATTTTAAGCAAATGTGTCAGCCTCCTACTGTTTTCTACAGCGATCCGCATATTAATGAATGAACGCGAAGGAATGAGATGTGCTAGGAGACACTATGATGCCTCAGGGTATGAGAGGAGATTACACTGACAAATAGCTGTCTTCATATAAATACCACTCAGTGAGCGCACAGTCATTTAGAAATCTCATCCTTGTTTTTGCATTTAGTGTAAACAGCATTGGATTACTGTCTGATCAATACAGCTCTGCTTTAATTATTGAGAAATGTATCAGACATTCAGTAAAACAGCCATCGCAAATAAATATGCATGGGAATAGCAAGGGCTGAAAATCTGGGTCATCATAACCCATAACAGCCTACAACTAATTTGTTTAACAATTCATGATATACAAAGAACAGACGAGAACTACATAACATCAGTGTGTCCAACACAAGTACAGAGATGGTACCGTGCTCTCTTACCAAATGTAACTCTGAAGAAGAATAGAATCATAGGGCAAAAGTGAAATATCAGTGCATTTATCTATACAGGAAAATGATAGTCCCTTTTTTATCCATATAGTTCTTAGCATGCTATATACAACTTTTTTCTTTAAGGTTCCACAACTTAAAGGGACACTCAGGTAAAATTAAATGTCCATGATTCAGATACAGCATGCAATTTTAAACAACTTTCCAATTTACTTCCATTAAAAAAAATGTGCACAGTCTTTTATATCTACACTTTTTGAGTCACCAGCTCCTACTGAGCATGTGCAAGAATTCACAGACTATACGTATATGCATTTTTGATTGGCTGATTGCCATCACATGGTACAGGGGGAGTGGGATTAGACATAACTTTAAAATTTGTTAGAAAAAAAATCTACTACTCATTTGAAATTCAGAGTAAATGCTATTGTATTGTCTTGTTATCTTGCATTTGTTGATTATGCAAATCTACTGTGTTTACGGATATAAAAAACCCAAAAAATGTTGCGATTCATACAGAGTAAACCATTTTAAAAAAAAATGTATCTACTTTACTTCTATTATCAAATGTGTTTTGTTCCCATGAATCTGGAGCACTACATGTCAGGAAAAAGTGCTGCCATCTAGTGCTCTTATAAATGCATAACATTCTTGCAAAATGGCTGCCATATAGTGCTTCAGATATGCGCTAACTCCTAAGCTTATGTCCCTGCTTTTCAACAAAAGATGCCAAAAGAACGGAAAAAAATAACAACAGAAGTTGTTTAAAATTGCATGCTGTTTCACACTGTGAGGCCAAGGGGATGCAAGAGCATATAAGTGAGGGCGCAGGAGCAGTGGCACTTCATACTATCCTATGGAAATCGCAAGCAGCAACCGACTTTGGTAAAACAGAATGTTTTTTTTAAGAAGCAACAATAAAAGAAAGTGAAGCAGTATTTTGGTTTCTCAGATTCAGCTCGAGAGCTGCGTGTACACCCTGGATCAAATGTAAATTCCCCAAATTAAAAATAATTACATTTTTTTTTTAAAGCAAATAAAAATAAAAGTTTATTATTTGGAGGACTGCCTAAGACTTCTATCTGAATCATGAAAGAACCTTTTTGAGTTTTCTATCACTTTAAATGACCTACCCTTATACACACAGGCTGGCTATTGATCAAATAGGGTATGATCTGTGCATATCCTTGTGCTATTGCACATTTTAAAAGAGTGGGTTCTTCAAATAGGTCAGTATGAAGAAAAATATTGAAAAGGACAGGCAAGTCAAAATTCAACTTTCGTGGTTTAGACAGAGCATGAAGGTTGGGTCCCTAACCTACAGCCACACAATGCTTCGTGCCTTCAACCAAACACACTGAGATACAAACAAGGGTGACACAGGCCCTTTGTAATTCCCCAAGACATAAATAAAACATGGAAATGGACTGCACTCTCAAACTATAAGTAACTGCCATTTTGCTTTTAATCTAGCAGTGTGCTTGCAAGAGAGTATGAGACTTTCTACGCGTTGTGTTAATACATTTTGTTTTATAATTTTCCCCATAGGCAGTGGCCACACAGAGAAAAATATATATATTTTCTTATACTAGTCGAATTGCATAAGTATCACGTGCATAATGAATTTCAAATAAGCAGTAAAAAAAAATTCTGACAAATTTATTTTTTCTCCAACTTGCCGGTATCATGTGACAGACATCAGCCAATCACAGACTAGTATACATATTCCCTGTGAGCTTGTAGTAGGATCTTGTTCCCCAGAAACTATGCATATAAAAAGACTGTGCATAATTTGATAATGAAAGTCAATTGGAAAGTGTCTTAAAACTACATGCTCTATCTGAATCATAAAAGTTTATTTTGACTTGAGTGTCCCTTTAAATAAAACAAGGTAGAATGTATTCTGAGCGTGGTTGCACATGACAGGTATGTTAATTTATTGCAAGTCTACAGAAAAGTCTGAAAAAGCAAGGTGCTACATGTCTCTTTATATCCTTATAAGACTGATATCAAAAAAAAAAAAAAAGAAAAAAAAACTGAATTTACCACAGAAAACTAGTTTTTACACAATCAGGACTTTACAGGGGGAGGGGGAAAGACACTGACATCTTATTTTAGTCCAGAAGATACATTTAAGACTGTATAATTCCCAAAGATTCTTCAAAGAGAAACTAGGTTATAAAAAAAAAGAAAAAAAAAGCTACAGGCTAAGAGACAAAAAAAAATCACTTTAAAGAAGGTGGTTTTTTTAATTAACGTTTCCAGTGAAGTGAACCAAACTAAAAACACTCCAAGGACATCTTCAATCTAAAATTCATGACAAGAAGCAACTTTATGATTTTGCTTCCAGTATTTCCAATTATTTTCTTTTTAATATAATCTGCCACCTGAATATTATCTGGCTTTTATTGGAAATACCACTTGAATTTCATTTACAATATTGTGCTTTTTTGTTCTGTTAAGAAAACATAATAGTTGGTGTACTTTGTTGAAACTTCCGTTCCATTACAGCATACTGAAGTAGGTGTAGAAATATGACGAACACTATGGGCCCAATGATCTAAAGGTCTCTGTGCTGGCAAAATTATTTCAGTACTTTTATTTCCCTGGTGGAATGATCTAAAGCCTTTTTTTACCCTGAAAACAGGGTGTCTTGAAAAGGGGTCTAAACTGCATTTTTGTATATTATGTGCGCAATAACATTTGTATTTTAAAAATCTTACAAAAAGAATAATTAAACCATTCACAAAAAAAAATCAGCAGGAAAAAAAATACATTGAAATTTATCATTGTAAGCACCAAATATAAAGCGGGATTGTTGTTTTTTTCGTAAAATGGGCTAAACATGAGCACATATGAAATTGTCTCTAATTCCAGCTTAAAGGGACATAATACTCATATGCTAAATCACTTGAAACTGATGCAGTATAACTGTAAAAAGCTGACAGGAAAATATCATCTGAGCATCTCTATGTAAAAAAGGAAGATATTTTACCTCACAATCTCCTCAGCTCAGCAGAATAAGTTCTGTGTAAAAAGTTATACTCCGCTGCAGCCCAGCTGCAGGTAAAAAAAATAATAAAAACAAAATTAAAAAATGAACAGCAGCCAATCAGCATCAACAGTGCTGAGGTCATGAACTCTTTTACTGTGATCTCATGAGATTTGACTTAACTTCCTTACACTGAATAGGGAAATAAGATGAGAGTGCACGAGGCTCAACCCTTCGGCTGTCCCGGGACAGACATACTGATTTGAGACTTAGAAGTCCTTTACAACGGGATGTGGCTACTGAGAAACTTTGGAGGTAAAATATCTTTCTTTTTTACATAGAGATGTTCAGGTGATATTTTTTACAGCTATACTGCATCACTTTCAAGTGTTTAAACATTTGGGTATTATGGCCCTTTAATTCTGTAAATATGTTTGCACTATAGATCTAACCATTTTTTCTCGCAAACTAAAAGGTTTCTCAAAACGCTCAAAATACTTCTCTCTCTAATAGACAAACACATGCATATGAAAATATAGGCGATTGTAAGATGCTATGTGCAGAAAGCAGCGTAATATGATTTATATTGGCTGCAGGATTTAAAATGCGCCCCTGCTCACTTCTAACTTCACTCTAGAGCAAAGAGTCCTTTTCCAGCGAACTCCATTACTTTCAATAGGAGACATCTCACCAACAGCAGGGACTGCCCCTTTTTTACGATAATTCCACCAGTGTAGCCACTGCAAGGGTCTGTGAGAAAAAAACACATCTGAAACTTGCAAGGTTCAGATTGGCCCTATATGTACAACACTGATCACTGCCGTATACCTTGATAATAGAAGTACATTGAAAAGAGGGCGCTAGAGCAAAAATGCTCCTATTGAGGGAAACTAGGTGGACGTTTATGTTGGACACTTTACTACCCAAGGGACTAAACACCACACAAGAGTGGCAATGTTTTCTTTATACACGTCCTACTAATTCTATATTAACATTTTTCTTTCAGGTTTTCCGAGTTGGATCTGTATGCAGATATTTAAGTTTGTTTTATTTAATGGATTAATTTTCTGACTTATTATACTAAGCTTCACTGACTTATTAATATATGTACTAGCCCCTCGTACTGGGAGTGAGCTAAATGTGGTACATTTAGGTTTATGTGCAAAGAGTGCTAGTTCTGATGAGTTATTCTGTTAAAATAAATTGGGGGAAGGGGGAGAAAGAGTGGAGAAGAAAAAGAAGGGATTTGAAACAGCACTCTATCCTATTAGTAAATAGTGACTATGTTGCTAGTATGCAACTATAAGGAGATTGAAATTAGTAAATAATACTGGTATGCTCCAGCTATGAGAGATTGGTGAAGTATGCTAGGGATTAACTAGCTATAGGGCATATATATTAAAATTGTTCAAACTTTATTTGGTCAACCTTAAAAAAGGGTGGTGGACAATTGTAACTGGCCACCACAGTCCCCCTATATCACACCAAAAATAGAAAAAACACCACACACAATGAAACCAGATTGCTGGAAGCTGCTCCCCTGTATTCCTGGCTGATAGCGGGAATCGTCGGCTTCAGGTACCAGGAGCAGCTAAAACCAGCAATCTGGATTAAAAACAAGGGATAGAATTCCTATTGAATTAACAAGTCCCAAAAGGAGGTGAATTAAAACGCAAACGCGTTTCGGCTCTCACATCGGAGCCTTTCGCAATGTGAAAATGTATATGAACCGACAAGTCGAATAATTTTACCCGCTCCCTCTTAAACCTTGTAATTAGCAGTGTTCCGCCAAACGTAGGCGGTTTACCGAACACGCCTATCATGTCTCCACCCATAGCCATTGTTTACCTGTGACGTATATATCGTCACCAAAACCTTGGAAACCATTGTTGCCTCGTTAGGGTGAATGTCTGACTGACCAATCATAGGTGATCATTCTACCACACCTTCTTACTTACAACTATTTGTTTCCTATTGATATATGTACAATCGCATTGTATCCATCATCCAAAACACCACATTTTTCACAGATATGCACATTATAATAACATACCGACTGTGCTAGATATCTGGTATTTATAAAATAGCTACGACATTGGCATTGTATATAACAAAATGACATGTGTGCAACTAGAATTACTGACAGACTTATCTGCCTTAGTCTTTCAATGGTCTACGTAAACCCGCATTTTGCTGCAACATGCCAACTGTACTTAATGTCCAATGTACATCAAATGGTTACATTATTTAGGTTATGTTTTTAACATGGTTTATGTATATCTTAGAACTACTAATAGGGTAACATGGGAGAGGGAAAATCGAAATGCCTGTGCATGAAATCAAATTATGTGCACCACGATAGAACACTAGATTTTTCATTCTCATTACCAATAAGTAAAGAATACACACTTTATTAATTTAATTATATACCTGGGTGTGTCTTGGTAATTTGTTAACATGTCCCACATTCACTTAATAAATGGAAAAATGGAATGACAATAAAACCCCATGTAAGGCATGCTAACTCTTGGAACTGGATGGATCACTCCCATGGTATGTAGGTCTTCTACACAGCGTAAGAACGCCTCTCTCTTTGTCTGGTTTGCAGACAATTGAGAAATGTGAAATCTCCCCCTTGGGGGGGGGGGAGTCTTTGAAGTCCAGAAGATATCCTTGGGACTCAATTTCTAAAGCCCAGGAATCGTGAACATCTCTTGCCCAAGCCTGAGCAAAGAGAGAGAGTCTGCCCCCTACTAGATCCTGTCCCGGATCGGGGGCTACCCCTTCATGCTGTCTTAGAGGCAGCAGCAGGCTTCTTGGCCTGTTTACCTTTGTTCCAAGCCTGGTTAGGTCTCCAGACTGAGCATTTGTTCTTAACCCAGAGCTGTCACGCTTTCCTTGTAAACCAGGCAGTTGAGAGAAAACCTCTGTGAGGGTTTTATTCATAACTGTGGCCATGTCTTGTAAAGTAAATGAATTAGACACACTAGAGGTACTTGGCGTCACTTGTGCGGGCGTTACTGGTTGTGACACTTGGGGAGAGCTAGATGCTAAACCCTCATTTCCTTCTAACTGAGAATCATCTATTGCAATATTTTTAAGTGCTAAAATATGCTCTTTATAATTTATAGACATATCAGTGCAAGTGGGACACATTCTAAGAGGGGGTTCCACAATGGCTTCTAAACACATAGAACAAGGATTTTCCTTGGAGTCAGACATGTTAAACAGGCTAGTAATGAAACAAACAAGCTTAGAAAACACTTTAATCAAAGAAAATAACACTTTAAACAAAAACGGTACTGTGCCTTTAAGAGAAAAAAAGCTGCACAAACTCTGCCAAACAGTGTAAAAAAGCAGTAAACCAAACAAAATTTTTACAGTAGCATCATAAAGCCTTAGTAATTTTGCACCACTATGCAAATAAACAATTAACCCCTTAATGTAAAAACCGGATTGAAAAAACGTCAAAACCGGTAAAATAATGTTCAGCACCTTGCCACAGCTCTGCTGTGGCGCCTACCTGCCCTTTATGAACGATTTGTGGGGAAAAAAACCTCTTTACAGCCCTCAAATACAGCAGGAATCTCAGGAGAAGTAGCTGGATGCTTCTGAGGTAAATAACATAATTTATGCTTACCTGATAAATTCCTTTCTCCTGTAGTGTAGTCAGTCCACGGGTCATCCATTACTTATGGGACATTAACTCCTCCCCAACAGGAAGTGCAAGAGGATCACCCAAGCAGAGCTGCTATATAGCTCCTCCTCTCTACGTCACACCCAGTCATTCGACCGAAAACCAAACGAGAAAGGAGAAACTATAGGGTGCAGTGGTGACTGGAGTATAATTTAAAATTTAGACCTGCCATAAAAAACAGGGCGGGCCGTGGACTGACTACACTACAGGAGAAAGGAATTTATCAGGTAAGCATAAATTATGTTTTCTCCTGTTAAGTGTAGTCAGTCCACGGGTCATCCATTACTTATGGGATACCAATACCAAAGCTAAAGTACACGGATGACGGGAGGGACAGGCAGGATCTTTATACGGAAGGAACCACTGCCTGAAGAACCTTTCTCCCAAAAACAGCCTCCGAAGAAGCAAAAGTGTCAAATTTGTAAAATTTGGAAAAAGTATGAAGAGAAGACCAAGTTGCAGCCTTGCAAATCTGTTCAACAGAGGCCTCATTCTTAAAGGCCCAAGTGGAAGCCACAGCTCTAGTAGAATGAGCTGTAATCCTTTCAGGAGGTTGCTGTCCAGCAGTCTCATAGGCTAAACGTATTATGCTACGAAGCCAAAAGGATAGAGAGGTAGCAGATGCTTTTTGACCTCTCCTCTGTCCAGAATAAACGACAAACAGGGAAGAAGTTTGGCGAAAATCTTTAGTTGCCTGTAAATAAAATTTCAGGGCACGGACTACATCTAGATTGTGCAGAAGTCGTTCCTTCTTTGAAGAAAGGTTAGGGCACAATGATGGAACAACAATCTCTTGATTGATATTCTTGTTAGTGACTACCTTAGGTAAGAACCCAGGTTTAGTACGCAGAACTACCTTATCTGAATGAAAAATCAGATAAGGAGAATCACAATGTAAGGCTGATAACTCAGAGACTCTACGAGCCGAGGAAATAGCCATTAAAAACAGAACTTTCCAAGATAACAGCTTGATATCAATGGAATGAAGGGGTTCAAACAGAACACCCTGTAAAACATTAAGAACTAAATTTAAGCTACAGTCTTAAACACAGGCTTAATCCTAGCCAACGCCTGACAAAAAGCCTGAACGTCTGGAACTTCTGACAGACGTTTGTGTAAAAGGATGGACAGATCTGAGATCTGTCCCTTTAAAGAACTTGCAGATAAACCCTTTTCTAAACCTTCTTGTAGAAAAGACAATATCCTAGGAATCCTAACCTTACTCCATGAGTAACTCTTGGATTCGCACCAGTGTAAGTATTTACGCCATATCTTATGGTAAATTTTCCTGGTAACAGGTTTCCTAGCCTGTATTAAGGTATCAATTACTGACTCCGAAAATCCACGCTTTGATAAAATCAAGCGTTCAATTTCCATGCAGTCAGCTTCAGAGAAATTAGATTTTGATGTTTGAAAGGACCCTGAATTAGAAGGTCCTGTCTCAGAGGCAGAGACCAAGGTGGACAGGATGACATGTCCACTAGATCTGCATACCAGGTCCTGCGTGGCCACGCAGGTGCTATTAGAATCACCAATGCTTTCTCCTGTTTGATCCTGGCAATCAAATGAGGAAGCACCGGGAAGGGTGGAAACACATAAGCCATCCTGAAGGTCCAAGGTGCTGTCAAGGCATCTATCAGGACCGCTCCCGGGTCCCTGGACCTGGACCCGTAACAAGGAAGCTTGGCGTTCTGGCGAGACGCCATGAGATCCATATCTGGTTTGCCCCAACGTCGAAGTATTTGGGCAAAGACCTCCGGATGAAGTTCCTACTCCCCCGGATGAAAAGTCTGGCGACTTAGGAAATCCGCCTCCCAGTTCTCCACTCCTGGGATGTGGATCGCAGACAGGTGGCAAGAGTGAAACTCTGCCCAGCGAATTATCTTTGATACTTCCATCATCGCTAGGGAACTCCTTGTCCCTCCCTGATGGTTGATGTAAGCCACAGTCGTGATGTTGTCCGACTGAAACCTGATGAACCTCAGAGTTGCTAACTGAGGCCAAGCCAGAAGGGCATTGAGAACTGCTCTCAATTCCAGAATGTTTATTGGAAGGAGACTCTCCTCCTGAGTCCATGATCCCTGAGCCTTCAGGGAATTCCAGACAGCGCCCCAACCTAGTAGGCTGGCGTCTGTTGTTACAATTGTCCAGTCTGGCCTGCTGAAGGGTATCCCCCTGGACAGATGTGGCCGAGAAAGCCACCATAGAAGAGAATCTCTGGTCTCTTGATCCAGATTCAGCGTAGGGGACAAATCTGAGTAATCCCCATTCCACTGACTTAGCATGCACAATTGCAGTGGTCTGAGGTGCAGGCGTGCAAAAGGAACTATGTCCATTGCCGCTACCATTAAGCCGATTACCTCCATGCATTGAGTTACTGACGGGTGTTGAATGGAATGAAGGACACGGCAAGCATTTAGAAGCTTTGTTAACCTGTCCTCTGTCAGGTAAATCTTCATTTCTACAGAATCTATAAGAGTCCCCAAGAAGGGAACTCTTGTGAGTGGTAAGAGAGAACTCTTCTCCTCGTTCACTTTCCACCCATGCGACCTTAGAAATGCCAGTACTAACTCTGTACGAGACTTGGCAGTTTGGAAGCTTGACGCTTGTATCAGAATGTCGTCTAGGTACGGAGCTACCGAAATTCCTCGCGGTCTTAGTACCGCCAGAAGAGAGCCCAGAACCTTTGTAAAGATTCTTGGAGCAGTAGCCAACCCGAAGGGAGGAGCTACAAACTGGTAATGCCTGTCTAGGAAGGCAAACCTTAGATACCGGTAATGTTCTTTGTGAATCGGTATGTGAAGGTAAGCATCCTTTAAATCCACTGTGGTCATGTACTGACCTCTTTGGATCATGGGTAAGATTGTGCGAATAGTTTCCATTTTGAACGATGGAACTCTTAGGAATTTGTTTAGGATCTTTAAATCCAATATTGGTCTGAAGGTTCCCTCTTTTTTGGGAACCACAAACAGATTTGAGTAAAACCCTTGTCCGTGTTCCGACCGCGGAACTGGGTGGATCACTCCCATTAGTAAAAGGTCTTGTACACAGCGTAGAAACGCCTCCTTCTTTATCTGGTTTGTTGACAACCTTGAAAGGTGAAATCTCCCTTGTGGAGGAGAAGCTTTGAAGTCCAGAAGATATCCCTGAGATATGATCTCCAACGCCCAGGGATCCTGGACATCTCTTGCCCAAGCCTGGGCGAAGAGAGAGAGTCTGCCCCCCACTAGATCCGTTTCCAGATCGGGGGCCCTCACTTCATGCTGTCTTAGGGGCAGTAGCAGGTTTTCTGGCCTGCTTGCCTTTGTTCCAGGTCTGGTTAGGTTTCCAGCCTTGTCTGTAGCGAGCAACAGCTCCTTCCTGTTTTGGAGCAGAGGAAGTTGATGCTGCTCCTGCCTTGAAGTTACGAAAGGCACGAAAATTAGACTGTCTAGCCCTAGGTTTGGCTCTGTCTTGAGGCAGGGCATGGCCTTTACCTCCCGTAATATCAGCGATAATTTCTTTCAAACCGGGCCTGAATAAAGTCTGCCCCTTGAAAGGTATGTTAAGTAATTTCGATTTAGAAGTTACATCAGCTGACCAGGATTTTAGCCACAGCGCTCTGCGTGCCTGAATGGCGAATCCGGAATTCTTAGCCGTAAGTTTAGTTAAATGTACTACGGCATCAGAAATAAATGAATTAGCTAGCTTAAGGGTTCTAAGCTTGTGTGTAATCTCATCTAATGGCGCTGAGTCAAGGGTCTCTTCCAGAGACTCAAACCAAAATGCTGCCGCAGCCGTGACAGGCGCAATGCATGCAAGGGGTTGCAATATAAAACCTTGTTGAACAAACATTTTCTTAAGGTAACCCTCTAACTTTTTATCCATTGGATCTGAAAAGGCACAACTATCCTCCACCGGGATAGTGGTACGCTTAGCTAAAGTAGAAACTGCTCCCTCCACCTTAGGGACCGTTTGCCATAAGTCCTGTGTGGTGGCGTCTATTGGAAACATTTTTCTGAATATAGGAGGGGGTGAGAAAGGCACACCGGGTCTATCCCACTCCTTAGTAACAATTTCAGTAAGTCTCTTAGGTATAGGAAAAACGTCAGTACTCGTCGGTACCGCAAAATATTTATCCAACCTACACATTTTCTCTGGGATTGCAACTGTGTTACAATCATTCAGAGCCGCTAACACCTCCCCTAGCAATACACGGAGGTTTTCCAGCTTAAACTTAAAATTTGAAATGTCTGAATCCAGTTTATTTGGATCAGATCCGTCACCCGCAGAATGAAGCTCTCCGTCCTCATGTTCTGCAAATTGTGACGCAGTATCAGACATGGCCCTAGCATTATCAGCGCACTCTGTTCTCACCCCAGAGTGATCTCGTTTACCCCTAAGTTCTGGCAATTTAGACAAAACTTCAGTCATAACATTAGCCATGTCTTGTAGAGTGATTTGTAATGGCCGCCCTGATGTACTTGGCGTTACAATATCACGCACCTCCTGAGCGGGAGATGCAGGTACTGACACGTGAGGCAAGTTAGTCGGCATAACTTCCCCCTCGCTGTCTGGTGAATGTTGCTTAACATGTACAGATTGACTTTTATTTAAAGTAGCATCAATGCAATTAGTACATAAATTTCTATTGGGCTCCACCTTGGCTTTTGAACATATTGCACAAAGAGATTCCTCTGTGTCAGACATGTTTAACAAACTAGCAATTAGACTAGCAAGCTTGGAAATACTTTTCAACTAAATTTACAAGCAATATGCAAAACGTTACTGTGCCTTTAAGAAGCACAGAAAAACTGTCACGGTTGAATAACAATGAACCGGATTAGTTATAGAAACCAAACTTTCACAGTAAAAGCATAAATTTAGCAAAGGATTGCACACATTAGCAATGGATGATTAACCCTTAATATCAGAAAAAACGTATAACAATTGAAAATATAAGCGTTTTTATCACAGTCAAAGCACAGTCTCACAGGTCTGCTGTAAGTGATTACCTCCCTCAAAACTAGTTTTGAAGACCCCTGAGCTCTGTGGAGACGTCCTGGATCATGCAGGGAGAAAAAGGCAGACTGTGACTGAATTTCTGATGCGTAGTAAAAGCGCCAAAATAGGCCCCACCCACTCACAATACAACAGTGAGGGAAGCTCAGTAAACTGTTTTAATTTAAAACAAACGACAGCCATGTGGAAAATAATGCCCAAAACAATTTTTCACCAAGTACCTCAGATAATTAAACGATTTAACATGCCAGCAAACGTTTAAAATCTAATTTATGAAATGTCATTAAAAGCCTGCTGCTAGTCGTTCACACTGCAAGTTAGGCTAAAAGTTATATGCATACAGTATTTTCCCAGTGAAGTGCCATTCCCCAGAAATACTTCAGTGTAAACATACATACATATCAGCCTAATACCAGCTGCTACTACTGCATTTAAGGCTGTACTTACATTATATCGGTATTAGCAGTTTTTTCTCAGTCAATTCCATTCCTTAGAAAATAATATACTGCAACATACCTCTTTGCAGGTGAACCTGCCCGCTGTCCCCTGATCTGAAGTTACCTTACTCCTCAGAATGGCCGAGAACAGCAAATGGATCTTAGTTACGTCCGCTAAGATCATACAAGAAAAAACTCAGGTAGATTCTTCTTCAAATTCTGCCTGAGAAGAAAAACAACACACTCCGGTGCCGTTTTAAAATAACAAACTTTTGATTGAAGATATAAAAACTAAGTTTAATCACCACAGTCCTCTCACACATCCTATCTATTAGTTGGATGCAAGAGAATGACTGGGTGTGACGTAGAGGGGAGGAGCTATATAGCAGCTCTGCTTGGGTGATCCTCTTGCACTTCCTGTTGGGGAGGAGTTAATGTCCCATAAGTAATGGATGACCCGTGGACTGACTACACTTAACAGGAGAAAAACTGTGCAACTGAAAATAGGCCCCTCCCACCTCACTCGATTTTATGGGGCCTAAAAAACACCGCCATGTGGGTTAATAACCCTTAAACACGCCACAAAGACCCCTTAAAGTCCCTCAAAAAAAGTTTTATTTGTAATAAAACCAAAACGTTTTTTCCTATTAGTGTCACCAGTAACTATGAGCCCTTTATGCAAGCTTGGATTCCTCTTTTACTGAATACAGCTTACCTTTCCCTCATGGAAATATTGCCAGCCTTTTCTAGAAATAACACAGTCTGTCTAGAAAAAAATAGACTGAACATACCTTAATGCAGTTTAGCCTGCAAACTGTTCCCCCAACTGAAGTTTTCCTGTACTCTTCAGCTTTTGTGAGAACAGCAGTGGATCTTAGTTACAAAATGCTAAGATCATCATCCTCCTTGCAGAAATCTTCATCCCTTTTCTGCCAGAGAGTAAATAGTACACACCGGTACCATTTAAAATAACAAACTTTTGCTTGAGAAAATAAAAATTAACATTTTTGTCACCACACTCCCTTTGCCCTTCCTAGCAGTTAAACAGGCAGAGAGAATGACTGGGGGTGGAGCTAAGGGAGGAGCTATATGGACAGCTCTGCTGTGGGTGCTCTCTCTGCCACTTCCTGTAGGGAAGGAGAATATCCCATAAGTATGGATGAATCTGTGGACTCGATACATCTTACAAGAGAAAGCTACATTTGGAGAGGAGTCAACAAGGCCTATGATGAAAGGTACACCATTCCTACTGTGAAACACGGAGGTGGATCGCTGATGTTTTGGGGATGTGTGAGCTACAAAAGGCACAGGAAATTTGGTCAGAATTGATGGCAAGATGAATGCAGTATGTTATCAAACAGAACACCTCATTTTCAACTTCTTGATTAGAGTTTGAACACTGCTGATTTGCATTCTCAATTCCTTGGATATCTTTCTATATCCCTTTCCCGATTTATACAGTTCAACTACCTTTTTCCCACAGATCCTTTGACAATTCTTTTTCTTTCCACATGACTCAGAATCCAGAAACTCATTGACCTTTTATACAAACACACTAATTACAAGCAAACAGATCACAGGTGAGGATGGTTACCTTTAATAGCCATTCAAATCCCTTTGTGTCAACTTGTGTGCATGTTATCAGGCCAAAATCACCAGGGTATGTAAACTTTTGTTTAGGGTCATTTGGGTAGTTTCTGTTGTCATTATGACTTAAAAAGAGTAAACACAGTTGATTGATAATAAATGGCTTCAGCCAAACACTAACCATGAGTGAAAGAAAAGTTTTTGTGGTATCATTCATATTCTCTGAAAAATGGCCAAGAAATCATAAATTCTGCCAGGGTATGTAAACGTATGAGCACAACTGTATTGATGTATGAAATATAAATATATATATATATATATATATATATATATATATATATATATATATATATATATATATATAAATAAATATATATAAATAAATATATATATATATATATATATATATATATATATATATATATATATATATATATATATATATATAATTGGAGTAGCCGTGTTAGTCCAGTAGATAAGATGCTCAAA
Organism: Bombina bombina; assembly: GCF_027579735.1. Taxonomy (NCBI): domain Eukaryota; kingdom Metazoa; phylum Chordata; class Amphibia; order Anura; family Bombinatoridae; genus Bombina; species Bombina bombina. The sequence continues at coordinate 225,547 of NW_026513110.1, forward strand.
AACCAAAGTATTGCAGTATGCAGTGATACCTTTTTTTATTGGACTAACATAATATTTCAAAGACAAGCTTTTGAGTTTTCCTCAGGTCTGAAGCAATGATTATAATATATATATATATATATATATATATATATATATATATATATATATATATATATATATATATATATCAATCAGTGACGTGCAGTGAGGTCAGAGGCCGGTGAGGCACTAGATATGATACAACGGAGAAACACATGTACAGAGGGCCGCAAGTACCCCCAGCAGGGCAGGTTTAAATGATAGCTGAACCAGTGCACAGGTGACATAATCAGGTGATGGGTGAGAGCAAGCTAGTAACCACTGAGTTACTAATCAGCTGATTACTTCACCTGTGCGCTGATTCAGCTATAATGAAAACCTGGCCTGTTGGGGGTACTTGAGCACCATTGTTGAGAAACACTGCACTAAAGCACCAGCTCATCGGAAATGTATTGATTACCTGGAGAATAAAGCACACATACTCTGCTCACTGACACCCACACACACTCTGCTCACATACACACTCACACAATTCTGTGGCACAGTGCCAGTTACTAAACAATTAGAATGATACACAATCTCTTCTCTACACACTACTGTATTGTAAAAATAGAAATAATTTACCATACAAATTTTACACAAAGGACAAGTTATCAATACTGCCAACACAGCTGCTGCTGCAATATGGTGTTCAAGAAACACACGTGCACATCCCACTTAGGTATGCTCTTCAACAAAGGACACCAAAAGATACCAAAAGAATGAAGTACATAATAAAAGTAAAATAGAAAGTTTATTTATTTATTTTTTGTGTGCAATTTCTATATGAATGATGGAAATGTAATTATGACTTTCATGTTCCTTACAAAAACTAATTTGATTTGCTGACATGGGGCCAGTAACAGTTGATGCTAATTCTCAAAATATAAATAACTAGAAAAGTCTATTAAAATAGCATGCTCTACCTCAATCATGAAAGTTTAATTTTAAATGTCTCCCTTTGACTATGTGTTTAACCAGTTACTTTACAGTGGCATTATTTCTAAAACATTTAACTGCAATAATTACATATATTTTTTAAATGACTCATCTCCTTTTTATTAATATAAACTTGTATAAAAGCAGCACATATTAAAAACAATGCAACAGCTTTCAATTGATTTGTGAATTACAAGTTAACAGCAGTCTTTAAATAAATGGAGACACAGAGAAAAATAAAAATAGATACTGCATCCTCTGACTGAACAGACATAACATATATGGAGTTTGTACCTAATTAAATCAAATAACCATGAAAAAGGGAGGCTTAGCAATATTCAATGTCAAAAACTTTAATTTAAATAATGTGGACACTGCACACTTAACTTCAAACTCTAGGTTTTAAATTATGGATTTAAATTTAAATTGACCCTTTGACTTCCTGTCAGTATTGGGTTATGCTCACTTACTGCCCCCCCCCTGCTAATGAGCTGCATCTGAACACAATTTGTGAATCACAAGAGATGTAGAATACTACTTTACTCTTCTGCTTGGTGTCATCTGTTCTTAGGTTACCTCAGCTTCCAGTTGTGTCACATGACCCTGCTCACTGCATCCTCTTTCTGATTAATCTATATATCCTTCACTTGCTAGGAGGCATCAAGAGGGGTGCCTCCTATTGGTCCCAATTTTTGCTGCTAATATATTGACAGAACACAGGTGGCGCTGCAGCACGCAGCACAGCTTTTCCTTTGACCCATGTACTGCAGTGGAGAGAAGCGTTCCTGTACCTGCCTCTCCATAGCATTACATGGGGGGGGGGAATATTTTTTTTTTTACTTTTTTTTTTGTGTTAATAAAAAATTTAATTAAGCTTTGGCCACATATGGCAGGGTAGGCACTGCCTCTTATGAGTGCACGTCCCTGATAAATAAATTAGCACCAAAGACATGTTGGAATGTGGCATTAAGTTAAATTAAAAGAAAAAACAAAAAACAACAACAAGCAAACACTTACACTAACTCCAGTATCAACTTGACTATGCCCATTTTAAAATTACCATCAGAGTACCTACACATGTAAACACGGTGTCCGTGGACTCAAAGCATCTGCTATGGGGTTGTAACGTTCCATCTGGGCAACATGAAGGAAGTAAGGGAAGCGGCTTCAATGGTGTTCTTTGGCTGTTACCGGGACGCTCGCGCTGCAGACCGCCCACACTGACGTCAAAGAAGCAGGTCTCCCAGTATAAAAAAAAAAAAAAGTTAAAAGCTCAGGATCATAATTATTTCTGGACACCTGCAGCTTGGAGTGGTGTCTGCAATATCCTCCAAGGAGTGCAGGGGCCACTCCAAGCTGCAGGTGTCCAGAAATAATTATGATCCTGAGCTTTAACTTTTTTATACTGGGAGCCCTGCTGCTGTGACATCAGATTGTGGGCCAAAGAACACCTTTGAAGCCGCTTCCCTTACTTTCTTCATGGTGCCCAGATGGAACCTTACAACCACATAGCAGATGATTTGAGTCCACGGACACCGTGGAGCGCTGGGAGTATGCCATGGTTCTGTGTTGAGTTGTCACATGAAAAGATATAATAAAATATTTACAAAAATGTGAGGGGTGTACTCACCTTTGTGAGATACTGTATATTGGCACAGTGGGCCGAGTCATTTTTTGCATATTTATGGGTCTGAAGACGGGGGTGAACCCCTGAAACGTCATACCATAATAAATGCAATTATTTTTCGATTTTTGCCCCTGACTAGTGGAAATATCTGGGTAGGTAAGGGGTGTGTGTGAGAAAAAAAAAAAATATTGCTTTAAAAAATATTTTTAAAAGACTTGCAGCATTTTATTGAAAAAATAGTGAATTCACCTTTAAATATTGAACAATGTGTTTCATTTACTAACTGCTTTTATAGCTTTGTAATAGTAAATTTCTAGAAGAGAGGTTTACAAGTTTTATTGTGTATTCTATTTCCTACAGACATTTGCCTGTTCGTCAATAAACCTTTTAAACCTTGACATGAAGAGAAGAGTAAATCTTGTTCATTGCCCTTGCCATAATGAACCTTTTGGAATTCAGACAGAAGCAATTGTATCCTTATAATACCTGGAAGAGATTTTTACTAACAAAGCTACAAAAATAAAGTAAATGTAGGATTTCAAAAGGTGAAGGAATGGTCAGTGTTAATCGATTCCATTGTATACACACACATTTCTATAGTTTTGCAGTGAAAATGTACTCAGTTCTTCTGTCTTTCATCTAAAAGAGGTCATTTTTACCTGTATCATTTATTGGCTTATTAGCAGGTGTTTCTTGTGTTTAACAGGTGTAGTGACTTGGCCATGTACAAATACTTCTGCGGGAGTTGTCGCAGTCGGACAATAACAATGCATACTGAATAATAAGACGTATATTTTATGCTAGTTTCAATTTAAATTTAAACTAATTTTTCTTAAAGGGACAGCATACCCCCATTTTCATATATTATGTAATAGACACTACTATAAAGAAGAATATGCACAGATACTGATATAAAAATCCAGTATAAAAACCTTTTAAAAACTTACTTAGAAGCTCCCAATTTAGCACTGTTGATGAGGTTAGGCTCGGACATCCAGTGAAAGGGGCTGGGAAAGTAAAAAGGGAAGACATTCCCCCCTCCCCTGCATATGAAACAACCCATTATAAAAAAGCAAGAATGTTGGAAAATGTAGACATCAGTATACATCTAAAACTTTAGGGCTTGTTTCGGAGTCTGAAAATCAGTACAATGTTATTAAAAAATAAGCATAACTATACATTGGGGTCCATTTATCATTCTGCGGACAGACATGATCCGCTATAGCGAACCCTGTCCACCGCACATCGATAAATGCCAACAGCATCCGCTGTCGGCATTTATCAATGCACCAGCAAGCAGGGGGTGTCAATTAACCCGATCGTATTCAATCGGGTTGATTTCTGTCCACCGCCTCAGAGCAGACGAACAGGTTATGGAGCAGCGGTCTTTAGACCGCTGCTTCATAACTTGTGTTTCTTGTGAGCCTGAAGGCTCGCCAGAAACACGGGGCATCAAGCTCCGTTCGGAGCTTGATAAATAGACCCCAATGTTACAAAAACACTCCCAGATGGGCTATATAAATGGATCATCTTCAAAACAATTATGCAAAGAAAAATCTAGTGCACCATGTTGCTAAAATACTATAAGATCAATACCAATCAGTACCAATGATAATGTGGAATCTCATAAAGAGTTTTGATTTAAAGTGACTTGAAAGTCAAAATTAAACTTCCATTATTCAGATAGAGTATGCAAATTTAAGACACTTTTACATTCACTTCTATGACCCAATAGAATTTTTTTTCTTAGTATCCTTTATTGAAAAGCATAAGTAAATATGCTCAGCAGCAATGCACTACTTGGAGCTAGCAGTGGTTGAGGCTACACACATTTGTCTCTTGTCCTTGGCTCACCAGATGTGTCCAGCTAGTTTTCAGTAGTGCAAAGGAGAGCTGAGTGCGCGTAAAGACCAGGGGTGCTGATTATTTCCCAAAGAGTATGAAAACACTGGAGTGGTCTACAGCACTATAATAAAAGTTCACTTTATTGACAACTAATTAAAACGAACAAGTGACGTCTCGGGGTTTCCCCCGATTAAGTGGAGAACCCAGAAACGTCACTTGTTCATTTTAATCACTTGCCAATAAAATGAACTTTTATTAGCGCTGTAGACGACTCCAGTGTTTTCACACAGAAAAATTACTGAAATTGGTGCAAACGCCTAAAGAGTTACTGCTAAACCGAATTATTCTATATATATTTATAAACTCCCTGTCTTGCTCACTAAAGAAAAAAGTTTGAAATGTAATTTAAAAAGGGACAGTCTAGTCAACATGAATCCCTTTATTACCCATGCCCCAGTTTTGCACAACCAACACGGATATATTAATATATCCCTCTGTGATTACCTTGTATCTAAGCCTTTGAAGACTGCCCCCTTATTTCAGTTCTTTTGACAGACTTGCATTTTAGCCAATCAGAGCCGACTCATAATGTGAACACTATTGTGAACTGTCCAGCTGTGAAAAACTTTCAAAATGCACTGGAATAAGAAGCGGCCTTCAAGGGATTAGAGATTAGCATATGAGCCTACAACAAAGAATACCAAGAGAACAAAGCAAATTTGATGATAAAAGTAAATTGGAAAGTTGTTTAAAATTACATGCCCTATCTGAATCATGAAAGTTTAATTTTGACTAGACTGTCCCTTTAAATGTGTAAAGCAACAAAATTTAATATTTTGACTTTTTGCTTCCATTAAACAAGAGTTTTACTGCTAAACTATTTTAGAAAGTGCATAACTATCATTTATTAGAGAACACTATATAGCAACACTATCATATGTCCTCTGGAGTATGGTTATTGCCCTTGTAATGGGAGATCAGAGAGAGCAGATCAAGTACATTCATAAATCATATTTAAAGAGAGATCCATTCATGGGATAGCTCATTTAAAGAGCAGTAGTCTCGTGTGTCACACAGTCTCACATGCAAAGGGTAGGAAAAGCCATATACATTACAGTGGTACTTATATGGCAGCTTAGCAACCACTCCTGCTATTGCTCTACATCAGAAGAAGGGAAGATACTCTGGTTTATTTTATAGGTAGTGCTGTTCCTTCAGCAATGGATAACAAGAGAATGAAGCAAATTTATTAGAAGTAATTTGTTAAGTTCTTTAAAATTGTATGTTTTATCTGAATCCTAAAAATAATTTTTGGGTTTACTATCCCTTTAATGTTGTTTTTCTTTTGAAAAAAGAAGATAAGTTGTTCTAAAGGATTGTGGTGGCCCCCTGCAAATGTGTTTAACCCCTGCAAAGGTTACAGAGCAGCAATGTACTACTGGGACAACTAGTACCTAGAAGCGTTCATGTGTTACCACCAATCAGCATCTAGTTCCCAGTAGTGCATTGCTGCTAAGCCTATCTAGTATGCTTTTCAACAAAGGAAACCAAGATAAAATAAATTTGATAAAATAAGATAATTGAAAAGGCTCTTTGCAAACTGTATCAGAACCATAAAAGTTTTTAATTTTAAGAGCCTTTTCTATTAAACTTATGTTATCAAACTTACTTTATCTTTGTTTTTACTTGCATGCCCCTTTAAGCCTTTATTAAATTAAACAAAAAAATAATAAAACGTGTTCATTTAACCCCTGCTCGATTTGGCGGCCAAATAGTGGCTTGAAATATACCAAAATGGGCCTAGATCAATACCTTGGGTTGTCTACTTAAAAATATATATTCTTCATTATGAAAAAAAATAACAGTTTCTATTTTTGTTTAAATGGAGTGATAGCAAAAAATTATCTGGTACTTTTGGGCACGTTTTTCTCTGAAATTCCCGAAAGCAGGTTTAACAAAGTTGAAGTAGCTGGTGTAAAGGGCATTAGTTTATATTTATTATTTTAAGGACTAGTAGAAATAAAGTATAACTTATAATTAGCACAGCTCTGACAAATTATCTCCTTTCAGTTATTTACCCATATGGTACACCCTGGTATGAGCTGAAAATCAGTGTTTTGTTAACAGAACTGAGAGTTCTTACTTTATTCCATAAGCAAAGGCATTTGCTACTGATAAGCAAGCATCAATCATTTACAAAGCTAAAAAGCACATTTAAACCAATACAATGTGTGTTTTGTTAAAAAGGCACTCAAGTCATTTTTATATATTCAAAATAAATTAACCACTGCATTGAAAAAGATGCAAGTACAAAATAAATGCTTTGAAAAGCCACATAAACAATTAAGGAATATTCTAAAGCCTTGCAGACAGTAGATTAAGGCCTAGTTTCCATTGCTGCTGTAAGCTGGTGGTAACATAAAACAGCTCTGTAGATTTTAATGGAGATGCATGTTACCACCAGTTTACAGTAAGGGGAACTAGACCAATGAGCCTAACCCCCGCAAAGGGGTTAAACACATAAGTAAATTTTTGCTTGGGAGCTACACTTCGTAAAACTTAGCCAAATAGGAGATGAAGTTGCATGCAGCCGCCAATTATCAATCGTTTTCTGCTATAGAGTTACGTTTGTCCCCCCCCAGCAGAACTGTTACCTATATGTTTAACACCTTTATATATGCACACCATAAACTAGGGAAAGTAATGGTAAAATAATCTCACGCTCTAATAAAGGAATATGGATCGGATGATAGAATGGTCAATAATAAAGGTTCTAACAGTCAAAATAGGACATGGGAAGCAATAAGCTTTTAGGTCAGGACATGAAACCGAGAAGCCACAACATAGGTGGTCAGCTCTTTAAAATCCTACTTTTGTCTTTTCTTTTTTTTTCAATATTGTAGATTTATACAGAAACACCATTTTGGCAGTTTGGATATAGTACTTTTATAAGTGTGTGTTAACAAAATAGCTCCTTTTGCTTTATTTCATCATTTAAAATAGCTGATTTTGTCTGTGGTATCCCTATGTATAACAAAAGTTTCTATACTTAAGTATAGGCTATAGAAGAGCTGAGTAAACACAGCCAACAGAAGAAATTACACTTCCAGTGGGAGGTAGAAAAGATAAGCAATAACATGTTAATTTTCAATTGTCCTCTCTAAGGTCCTGAAATACAAAACATGGCTGGCATGGAGAGAAATCATGCAAAATATATTTTTTTAACCTTGTATTGTAATGTAGAAGTCTCTGTTTCACATAAAGAACACTACATAGCAACATAAACATTTCTCAAGATAAATTTGTGTTCCTGTTTTTTCTATTTTTTAAAGGCCTGGCTGTACCGACAAGACTTCTTATAGCATCTCGCCTGAGCGACTTTGTTATACAGACAGAGATAATATAAAGAAGCAAATGTGAACAGAAAGTGATACAATAAGGAGATCCGATTTCCCTGAAAGCTCAACCAATTTTGATGCGCTGTTTCAAAAAACAATTTTTTTTTATTTAAAATACAAAAATAAACCCAAAGGTACAATTCCTCATACATTTTATACTCAGCTGATATAGCAAGTCCTTGGACACACATTAAAATGTAAAAACAATTTTACAGTACACTGTACCTTTAATACTGCACAGGTAAACCCTAAACTCCTTCCCTGCTCATTGAGTCTGGGAAATTTTAAATCAGTCATCTCAGCTGCTTTTAAACTTATGACTGCAGAATCTATAACGAGGGAGAATGCATTGCGCAAGGGCTCGCAAGCTTCGTCGTCCGAAGCATCCTAAATGAAGACTTTAATGAAGAACATTATTACAAATACTCTTACAAATATTGCTAAATGAATGCTCCCATCATGCACTGTCCTGAACCTACCTCCGTATATTCTCATGGGAAAGAGACAAGTTTCATCAACAGATATCAAAATAAATAGATTTGGTAACAGACATAAATTGGAACTGTATGCTCTGAATCATTTCAGTTTAATTTAGAACTTCATATCCCTTTAACCAGCTGGATCTTTATAAATAAGAGAATAAAAAAAATATATAACTGCTATGAAATCTAAAGCATTGTTTCAGCTTAGGGTGGCTACATCCTCTTGTCAATGAGGATAAGTGCACATTACATTAAAACAATTCTTTACAAGCGGAAAACGTAACATAACTGCAATAATCCTGGAAATCACTTTCTTATTCAGAATGATTTGGAAAGTTGTGAGAAACGCAGTGTGAGGTATTGGACATAAAGGAAGTTTTCTTCCTATTTAAAAAGTCCCTATACGTATAACAAAAATGCTTATCAGTTCACGTTTAGGTAGATAAGCTCCAACAGTTTCTCATCTTTTTTAATAGCTGTATAATGCACCTAGCACCAGACAATGTATTGATTAGCCATCATATGTTATCGAACAAACCGCAGGGTACTCAGCAGATAAATCACTAGCTTTAAGTTTCCTTGCAAAGGGGAACAAAATACAGCTTTCCTACTAAAAACAGTGAGATGGATACAAAAAATACATACTAAATGAACAAAGAAATATATACAATTAATTGTAATTATATATTTATTTTTTTCAGCTTCTCCGTATAAGGAGTCAATTTCTGGAAAAAATAATAAATCAGCCTGAAAGTAGATGATTATGTACTTCTTTACCAGGAGGAGATTCATAGAACAGCCTTCCAGAAAACAATGAAGTAATACAATCAATATATATATATATAAATAAATAAATAAATAAAATGAGTACCTGTGATATGTAGATCAGTAAAAAAATATTTAACCAATATCACTATTTTAGACACAAATAGATTTATTTGCTTCTGTAGGGAACATTTATTCTGTAGAGGAGTACAGGATTCGACAAATCTGCAGCACAAGGTTGTCATATAGACAGGAAAATTAGGCTGAGAAATTAGAGCTTTGATGGCTGCCATCGTAATGTCCTTTATTCATCAAGATGGTACTTTTTTTTTTAAGCCACAAATTAGTCTTGAAGTTGGCGACACTGTTAATATGGTGCATGCTGGGAACTACAATTTCACACATGATGTGTGGCCACTGAGTGCGAATCCTCAAGACTGACCTTATACAATGCTTTGAATTGTGGTCCCTCAGGACACGTCATTAACGTGACAGTAACATCTTGATTTTGAAACATAAAATGTTTAGTTATGCATAGTAAGACAACTTTGAAATATGCTTTTTATTATTTATGTTGTTCCTCTTTTCGTGCCATTTAGCACTGAAATTTGAGGAGTTTATAATTCTCATAACATGATGAGTATGATGAAGTGAATGTAATTCACGAAAACGCGTAAGGGCACGCCCACTTCTGACGTCACTTCCTGTCCAGGGAGACCAAGCTTCAAACACTTCAGCAACGGACCCTGTCACTGACAGGCTTAAGAATCCACATCCATCCGGATATTGTGAGCTATCTAGAGCTCAAAAAACCACAAGGAATCATCATCTAGCTGTATTTACAGCAGTTCATGTAACTATTTATTACGGTTTCCCATCATAAACACCAACTTATCCACCTGAACTCTGGGAGCTTTTCAGAGCTCAAAACCACCACAAGGAATTTACCTCCAGCTGTACTTACAGCATCCTATACCACAATATCACTAATTTTTATCAGCAAGCTGTTTTTGCACCAGCCCTGATAAAAAAAAACTCACTACCGGATTTAGAGAAATATACTATATTTCATCTGCTCACCTATTTCTGTCCCTGATCTGGACTATTATCAAAGAGGATTTCTGTTTATCATTTTTTATTGGACATTGGAAAATACAAGTGTTTTTATTTTAAATTTCACTTTGTGTCCTTGCAAGCATCATTTATACACATCTCATGAGTGCTGCAATTAATATCCACAATTGATCTCATAGTATGTAAACTGAGCACTAATTGGTTTGCATACATAAAGTTTATACCATACTCCAGAGAGGAGAAGCCTTTCAAGTATAAAGAAGGGGAAAAGAAATAAACGGCAACAAGGAAAGAAATCCAGCAAAAAGAATTAAAGTGTCTCTACCTAACTCCAGAGAGGAGAAGTTTGTCTGAAATACCAACATATTTCTACTCCAGGGATATCAAGATTTCCACCTGCTAAAAGTTTCTGCATACCAGCTGGAAACATCTTTACCACAGATAGGGATTACATCCCCTCCATGCTTCCAACATACCTCACATGTTTGAGGTTAAACAAGGTGAGCACATTTAAATCTCACGTTTAGTTTTTGATTGCCTAGTACTGACATACTGCACCATAATTTGTTTTTGTTTTTCTCCATTCTATGTGCGCTGAACTCTGAAACTCAACTATATATATATATATATATATATATATATATATATATATATATATATATATATATATATATATATATATATATATATATAAATAAATAAATAAATAAATAAATAAATAAAATGAATACCTGTGATATGTAGATGATTAAAAAAAATATTTAACCAATATCACTATTTTAGACAGAAATGTTATGTACACAAATAGTTTTATTTGCTTCTGTAGGGAACATTTATTCTGTAGAGGAGTACAGGATTCGACAAATCTGCAGCACAAGGTTGTCATGTAGACAGGAAAATTAGGCTGAGAAATTAGAGCTTTGATGGCTGTCATCGTAATGTCCTTTATTCATCAAGATGGTACTTTTTTTTTTTTTAAGCCACGAATTAGTCTTGAAGTTGGCGACACTGTTAATATGGTGCATGCTGGGAACTACAATTTCACACATGATGTGTGGCCACTGAGTGCGAATCCTCAAGACTGACCTTACACAATGCTTTGAATTGTGGTCCCTCAGGACACGTCATTAACGTGACAGTAACATTTTGATATTGAAACATAAAATGTTTAGTTATGCATAGTAAGACAACTTTGAAATATGCTTTTTATTATTTATGTTGTTCCTCTTTTCGTGCCATTTAGCACTGAAATTTGAGGAGTTTATAATTCTCATAACATGAAATGCACATTGCAGACTTATCAGGGCTAACACTGCTACATAAATGTCCATAACTGACTTTAACTGATAGACCACAAAACAATGCACATCATACTAACAATTACTGTGACTAGCCTTGTCAGCTGCAGACTTAAGCCCACATTGGCTCCTGCAATTAAGGAAAGTGGTGGTTGAAGCTTGGTGATTTAAAAACCAATTGCAGCAAATGAGATGTTAATATGTTTAAACTTGATGTTTAGACTTGACTGACGTTACTTTATAGCAAGACAACAGAAATACCTTGTAAGGTGTTGACTGTGAGAATCAACACGGACTCTCCTTCTTATGATTTCATGACCCCTTGTACTTGATTTGTCTCACTTGAGAGAACTGTGTGTGAGCTGAGCCAAACTTCCATATCAACACAGCAGCCAAGTAGATACATTTGATTTGAACTTCATCATACATGATTAAGGACTTGTGTCCGAAACATTGTTGATTTTTTTTGGTCTGGCTGTCTGAGCTGAATAAACCTGTTTGAAGCCATTGGTGGTGCTGCTTTTTCTGTTCTTACTTATATATTTGATTTAGCTAGTGTGCCATAGAGAGCTGCAACAGAAGAGCTGTCAGTATATACTAACCACCTGATCTGCTCTCATCCTCACACTACTGAAAAGGGAAAGTAAAACACCTTGGATTTACAATAAAAGTTAACATACAAGTTTGTTTTTTTTACATTTTCTGAATGCATTACACCTGTTTGCAGCAAGTGTGTTTTAATGGCCAAACTCCCTCTATCACTTACCTTGTTTGGAGGAGCCAATACAGACTTTTTACTTGCCGGTGTCATGGTAGCAAACGAGCATGGTTTAGAAGTATCTTATCTTATTATATTTTGCTTAATATAGGGCAGGGTTAGGCTTGTGATGTCTGCAGTGTGCATTACCAATTCTCAGATGCAGAAAATGCACAACATTCAGATTGACATTACAAAAAATATCTGGAACTGGTCCATGGCTGCAGTCTGCATTATAAAGTAGGAGATTATGTGGCATGACTGCTTGGTAGGCGCACAGCCTGAAAGAGGAGCAGACCAATATGAGTGCAAGAGGGAGGGTTGTGTGTAATGAGTTTATAGCAGGTACCCTGGTGTGTTTTGGATGCATGTTTAATTTTTAAATACATGTATATTTGTACACAGATTTAGTGTGAGATTGTAATATAAAATGTTTAAATTATAACAACTTTTCAATATACTTTTATTATATTTTTTGCCCCCTTTTCCTGTAATTTATTCTGAAAAAACAGGCAATAAAACAGACTCTTCGAACAAGGTGTGGAACGTAGGATTGTTAAAGTAATTATCTAGCAGGGTTTCCAACAAACTCTATTTTATATCTGTCCCAAATTGTCCCCAGCAGAAAAGAGGAAAATAGAAAAGTTCAAACATAGCCACAACCATTACTATATAACTAATACTTTAAACTTATATATTCAATATTTAAGCAACTATTATAATTGAAAAAATAAAATGTATGTTTGTTTTGATTACATTATTAAGTTTAGCATGTATTTATTTATTCAAATAAATATTAAACCCTAAATTAATAAATTATGGCAGGACAAAAGTAAAAATATATTATACTACAATAATAGCAACAGTGGTTTAAGAATAATACATATTTTATGTAGATGAATAATAGCGTTGTAGGACCACAAAGCTCCAGGTAATGGGTAACACAGGAGAAAAGATTTATGCACTCTAATAAAAATCAGCAACAATGCTTGTTTTGATCTGCACATCATTTTCTATGATCAATAAAAGCACTAGAACATAATACTATTCAGAAATGGTTCATACATTCATTGAAAATATTTCACCCCTATTCTCTGTCTAGATATGAAACAACCCAGAATTATTAGTGGTTATAAACTTTGTTCCCTAATGCACAGCTTACATGGTAACCAGCAACAGATCAATACCAATAAGTTCCATTGTAGATACTGTAACTATGTAATCAAAATACCAGATTCACAATTCAGTATAAAATGTTCCTTTCTGACATACTCAATGTATATACAGAATAAATGTGTAAATGTGTTACTAAAAAGAGAACAATTGAATACTTAAAGGAATAGCAAGATCAAAAAATTAAAATGTGCATGGATGCATTTCTATTTGAAATGTAGGCATTTTGCAATATAATTCCATTAGCAAAAATGCTTCTAGTAAAAAGTAATTACTGTTTTTCAGCAGCATACACACATCCTGTGAGGGCCCAAGCACCAATATTCAAACATCACATCATCTCAGATAGTTGGCAGTGGTGTGTATTGCTTCTGAAGATTTAATTGGTGTCATATAAGCCACTGCTGACTCTCTGAGAAGGTCTAGAGTCTGAATACTGATGCACAGGCCCTCACAGGATATGTGCATATGCCACTGAAAAACAGTAATAAAACTTTTATTAGAAGCATTTTTGCTAATGGAAGTATATAACAAAAATGCTTATATTTCAAATGAAAGTTTACCCATGCACATTTCATTTTTGACATTTCTTTCCCTTTAACAGTTAATTTCCAATATGCAAACAAAATGTTCTAACATTATATTTAAAAAATAAAACAAAGGGACATTCTACACTAGATTTTTATTTGTATAAATGTTTTGTAGAAGATACATTTGTATAGCCCATCTGGGAGTGTTTTTCTAACAATGTATAGTTTTGCTTATTTTTAATAACATTGTGCAGATTTTCAGACTCCTAAACAAGCCCCAAAGTGTCAGATGTATACATGCGTTTATAGACTCCTGCTGGCTCCTGTTACTCTAATCTGCCTTTTCATATGCAGGGGAGGGGAGAGTATCTACCCTTCCTGGTTTCCCAGCCCCTTTCATTGTGTGTCCCAGCCTAACCTCATCAACAATGCTAAATTGGGAGCTTCTAAATAAGATTTTAAAAGGTTTTATACTGGAATTTTAGATCAGTATCTGTGCATATTCTTTATATTAGTGTCTATTACATACAGTTAAATGAAAATTGGTGTATACTGTCCCTTTAAGTAGATTTACACTGAAGCACCGATTTTCAAATCTGTCCTCAGGCCTCCCTAACAGGCCAGATTTTGAGGATATCTGAATTGGAGGTGAACTATTCATCGGATTAGTAACAATGGTTATTTTACCTGCTCTCACACAAGGTAATTCTGAAAACCTGGCCTGTTGGGGAGGCTTTAGTAAAAATGGTTTGAAAACCAGTGCACTAAAGCCTATGAGAATCAATATTGAGCTGCTAATATTTGATTTTGAAAATTTTCCATACCTGCTTCAGTAAAGGAGACCTAAATTACAAAATTAATATAAGCCTATATATTAAAGCTTTATGCTAACAGAAAATGCTAGTGATAAAGCAATAATACAAATAATAAAAACAGAGTTTATGTTTACCTGATAAATTTCTTTCTCCTACGGTGTATCCGGTCCACGGCTTCATCCTTACTTGTGGGATATTCTCAATCCCTACAGGAAGTGGCAAAGAGAGCACACAGCAGAGCTGTCCATATAGCTCCCCTCAGGCTCTGCCCCCCCAGTCATTCGACCGACGGTTAGGAGAAAAAGGAGAACCATTGGGTGCAGTGGTGACTGTAGTTTACAAAAAACATAATTTATGCTTACCTGATAAATTCCTTTCTTCTGTTGTGTGATCAGTCCACGGGTCATCATTACTTCTGGGATATTATCTGCTCCCCTACAGGAAGTGCAAGAGGATTCACCCAGCAGAGTTGCTATATAGCTCCTCCCCTCTACGTCACCTCCAGTCATTCGACCAAAGACCAACGAGAAAGGAGAAGCCAAGGGTGTAGTGGTGACTGGATTATAATTTAAAAAATATTTACCTGCCTTAAAAAACAGGGCGGGCCGTGGACTGATCACACAACAGAAGAAAGGAATTTATCAGGTAAGCATAAATTATGTTTTCTTCTGTTATGTGTGATCAGTCCACGGGTCATCATTACTTCTGGGATACCAATACCAAAGCAAAAGTACACGGATGACGGGAGGGATAGGCAGGCTCATTATACAGAAGGAACCACTGCCTGAAGAACCTTTCTCCCAAAAATAGCCTCCGAAGAAGCAAAAGTGTCAAATTTGTAAAATTTGGAAAAAGTATGAAGCGAAGACCAAGTGGCAGCCTTGCAAATCTGTTCAACAGAGGCCTCATTCTTAAAGGCCCAAGTGGAAGCCACAGCTCTAGTAGAATGAGCTGTAATTCTTTCAGGAGGCTGCTGTCCAGCAGTCTCATAGGCTAAACGAATTATGCTACGAAGCCAGAAGGAGAGAGAGGTAGCCGAAGCCTTATGACCTCTCCTCTGACCAGAGTACACGACAAACAGGGAAGACGTTTGTCGAAAATCCTTAGTTGCCTGCAAGTAGAACTTGAGGGCACGAACTACATCCAGATTGTGTAGAAGACGTTCCTTCTTTGAAGAAGGATTTGGACACAAGGATGGAACAACAATCTCTTGATTGATATTCCTGTTAGTGACTACCTTAGGTAAGAACCCAGGTTTAGTACGCAGAACTACCTTGTCTGAGTGAAAGATCAGATAAGGAGAATCACAATGTAAGGCTGATAATTCAGAGACTCTTCGAGCCGAGGAAATAGCCATTAAAAATAGAACTTTCCAAGATAACAATTTTATATCAATGGAATGAAGGGGTTCGAACGGAACACCCTGTAAAACGTTAAGAACTAAGTTTAAACTCCATGGCGGAGCAATAGTTTTAAACACAGGCTTGATCCTAGCTAAAGCCTGACAAAATGCCTGGACGTCTGGATTTTCTGACAGACGCTTGTGTAACAAGATGGACAGAGCTGAGATCTGTCCCTTTAATGAGCTAGCCGATAAACCCTTTTCTAAACCCTCTTGTAGAAAGGACAATATCCTAGGAATCCTAACCTTACTCCAGGAGTAATCTTTGGATTCACACCAGTATAGGTATTTACGCCATATTTTATGGTAAATCTTTCTGGTAACAGGCTTCCTAGCCTGTATCAGGGTATCAATAACCGACTCAGAAAAACCACGTTTTGATAAAATCAAGCGTTCAATTTCCAAGCAGTCAGCTTCAGAGAAGTTAGATTTTGATGTTTGAATGGACCCTGTATCAGAAGGTCCTGTCTTAGAGGTAGAGACCAAGGCGGACAGGATGATATGTCCACTAGATCTGCATACCAAGTCCTGCGTGGCCATGCAGGTGCTATTAGAATCACTGATGCTCTCTCCTGTTTGATTTTGGCAATCAATCGAGGAAGCAGCGGGAAGGGTGGAAACACATAAGCCATCCTGAAGTTCCAAGGTGCTGTCAAAGCATCTATCAGAACCGCTCCCGGATCCCTGGATCTGGATCCGTAGCGAGGAAGTTTGGCGTTCTGGCGAGACGCCATGAGATCTATATCTGGTTTGCCCCAACGTCGAAGTATTTGGGCAAAGACCTCCGGATGAAGTTCCCACTCCCCCGGATGAAACGTCTGGCGACTCAAGAAATCCGCCTCCCAGTTCTCCACTCCCGGGATGTGGATTGCTGACAGGTGGCAAGAGTGAGACTCTGCCCAGCGAAATATCTTTGATACTTCCATCATTGCTAGGGAGCTTCTTGTCCCTCCCTGATGGTTGATGTAAGCTACAGTCGTGATGTTGTCCGACTGAAACCTGATGAACCCCCGAGTTTTTAACTGGGGCCAAGCTAGAAGGGCATTGAGAACTGCTCTCAATTCCAGAATGTTTATTGGCAGGAGACTTTCCTCCTGACTCCATTGTCCCTGAGCCTTCAGAGAATTCCAGACAGCGCCCCAACCTAGTAGGCTGGCGTCTGTTGTTACAATTGTCCAGTCCGGCCTGCTGAATGGCATCCCCCTGGACAGATGTGGCCGAGAAAGCCACCATAGAAGAGAGTTTCTGGTCTCTTGATCCAGATTCAGAGTGGGGGACAAATCTGAGTAATCCCCATTCCACTGACTCAGCATGCACAATTGCAGCGGTCTGAGATGTAGGCGTGCAAAGGGTACTATGTCCATTGCTGCTACCATTAAGCCGATCACCTCCATGCATTGAGCTACTGACGGGAGTTGAATGGAATGAAGGACACGGCATGCATTTAGAAGCTTTGTTAATCTGTCTTCTGTCAGATAAATCTTCATTTCTACAGAATCTATAAGAGTCCCCAAGAATGGAACTCTTGTGAGAGGAAAGAGAGAACTCTTCTTTTCGTTCACTTTCCATCCATGCGACCTTAGAAATGCCAGAACTAACTCTGTATGAGACTTGGCAGTTTGAAAGCTTGAAGCTTGTATCAGAATGTCGTCTAGGTACGGAGCTACCGAAATTCCTCGCGGTCTTAGTACCGCCAGAAGGGCACCCAGAACCTTTGTAAAGATTCTTGGAGCCGTAGCCAATCCGAATGGAAGGGCTACAAACTGGTAATGCCTGTTTAAGAAGGCAAACCTTAGATACCGGTAATGATCTTTGTGAATCGGTATGTGAAGGTAAGCATCCTTTAAATCCACTGTGGTCATGTACTGACCCTTTTGGATCATGGGTAAGATTGTCCGAATAGTTTCCATTTTGAACGATGGAACTCTTAGGAATTTGTTTAGGATCTTTAAATCCAAGATTGGCCTGAAAGTTCCCTCTTTTTTGGGAACCACAAACAGGTTTGAGTAAAACCCTTGTCCTTGTTCCGACCGCGGAACCGGATGGATCACTCCCATTAATAATAGATCTTGTACACAGCGTAGAAACGCGTCTTTCTTTATTTGGTTTGTTGACAACCTTGACAGATGAAATCTCCCTCTTGGGGGAGAGAATTTGAAGTCTAGAAGGTATCCCTGAGATATGATCTCTAGCGCCCAGGGATCCTGGACATCTCTTGCCCAAGCCTGGGCGAAGAGAGAGAGTCTGCCCCCCACTAGATCCGGTCCCGGATCGGGGGCCCTCGGTTCATGCTGTCTTAGGGGCAGCAGCAGGTTTCCTGGCCTGCTTGCCCTTATTCCAGGACTGGTTAGGTTTCCAGCCTTGTCTGTAACGAGCAACAGCTCCTTCCTGTTTTGGTGCAGTGGAAGTTGATGCTGTTCCTGTTTTGAAATTCCGAAAGGGACGAAAATTAGACTGTCTAGCCTTAGCTTTGGCTTTGTCTTGAGGTAGAGCGTGGCCCTTACCTCCTGTAATGTCAGCAATAATTTCTTTCAAACCGGGCCCAAATAAAGTTTGCCCCTTGAAAGGTATATTAAGTAATTTGGACTTAGAAGTTACATCAGCCGACCAGGATTTTAGCCACAGCGCCCTACGTGCCTGAATGGCGAATCCTGAATTCTTAGCCGTAAGTTTGGTTAAATGTACTACGGCCTCCGAAATGAATGAATTAGCTAGTTTAAGGACTCTAAGCCTGTCCGTAATGTCGTCCAGCGTAGCTGAACTAAGGTTCTCTTCCAGAGACTCAATCCAAAATGCTGCCGCAGCCGTAATCGGCGCGATGCATGCAAGGGGTTGCAATATAAAACCTTGTTGAACAAACATTTTCTTAAGGTAACCCTCTAATTTTTTATCCATAGGATCTGAAAAAGCACAGCTATCCTCCACCGGGATAGTGGTACGCTTAGCTAAAGTAGAAACTGCTCCCTCCACCTTAGGGACCGTTTGCCATAAGTCCCGTGTGGTGGCGTCTATTGGAAACATCTTTCTAAATATTGGAGGGGGTGAGAACGGCACACCGGGTCTATCCCACTCCTTAGTAACAATTTCAGTTAATCTCTTAGGTATAGGAAAAACGTCAGTACTCGCCGGTACCGCAAAGTATTTATCCAACCTACACATTTTCTCTGGTATTGCAACAGTGTTACAATCATTAAGAGCCGCTAAGACCTCCCCTAGTAATACACGGAGGTTTTCCAATTTAAATTTAAAATTTGAAATATCTGAATCCAATCTGCTTGGATCAGAACCGTCACCTACAGAATGAAGCTCTCCGTCCTCATGCTCTGCAAGCTGTGACGCAGTATCAGACATGGCCCTAGAATTATCAGCGCACTCTGTTCTCACCCCAGAGTGATCACGCTTGCCTCTTAGTTCTGGTAATTTAGCCAAAACTTCAGTCATAACAGTAGCCATATCTTGTAATGTTATCTGTAATGGCTGCCCAGATGTACTAGGCGCCATAATATCACGCACCTCCCGGGCGGGAGATGCAGGTACTGACACGTGAGGCGAGTTAGTCGGCATAACTCTCCCCTCGCTGTTTGGTGAAATTTGTTCAATTTGTACAGATTGGCTTTTATTTAAAGTAGCATCAATACAGTTAGTACATAAATTTCTATTGGGCTCCACCTTGGCATTGGAACAAATGACACAGGTATCTTCCTCTGAATCAGACATGTTTAACACACTAGCAATAAACATGCAACTCGGTTACAATCTTATTTAACAAAAACGTACTGTGCCTCAAGAAGCACTAAACGATTAAATGACAGTTGAAATAATGAACTGAAAAACAGTTATAGCATCACACTTTAAAAACAACACAACTTTTTGCAAAGGTTTGTTCCCATTAGTAAAATAACACTAATTAAATTTTAAACATAAAAATTACAGTCACTATATAAGTCTCACAGCTCTGCTGAGAGAATCTACCTCCCTTCAAAGAAGTTTGAAGACCTCTGAGTTCTGTTAGAGATGAACCGGATCATGCAGAAAATTTTTGATGCGTAGCAAAGAGCGCCAAAAACGGCCCCTCCCTCTCACACACAGCAGTGAGAGAGAAACGAAACTGTCATAATTAAAACAAGCAAACTGCCAAGTGGAAAAATAATGCCCAAATATTTATTCACTCAGTACCTCATTAATGCAAACGATTCTACATTCCAGCAAAAACGTTTAACATGAAAAATACCTATTAAAAGGTTTAATGTACTTTTACAGAGTAATTCCGGTGAAATACCATCCCCAGAATACTAAAGTGTAGAGTATACATACATGTTCATTATAACGGTATGGCAGGATCTTTTCATCAATTCCATTCAGAAAATAAAAACTGCTACATACCTCAATGCAGATTCAACTGCCCGCTGTCCCCTGATCTGAAGTTTTTACCTCCCTCAGATGGCCGAGAAACAGCAATATGATCTTAACTACTCCGGTTAAAATCATAAGAAAAACTCTGGTAGATTCTTCTTCAAACTCTGCCAGAGAGGTAATAACACGCTCCGGTGCTATTGTAAAATAACAAACTTTTGATTGAAGTTCTAAAAAACTAAGTATAATCACCATAGTCCTCTCACACCTCCTATCTAGTCTTTGGGTGCAAGAGAATGACTGGAGGTGACGTAGAGGGGAGGAGCTATATAGCAACTCTGCTGGGTGAATCCTCTTGCACTTCCTGTAGGGGAGCAGATAATATCCCAGAAGTAATGATGACCCGTGGACTGATCACACATAACAGAAGAAATAAATTTAAACCTGACTAAAATGCCAGGGTGGGCCGTGGACCGGATACACTGTAGGAGAAAGAAATTTATCAGGTAAACATAAATTCTGTTTCCTCCTACATTGGTGTATCCGGTCCACGGCTTCATCCTTACTTGTGGGAACCAATACCAAAGCGTTAGGATACGGATGAAGGGAGGGAACAAGTCAGGTAAACTAAACGGAAGGCACCACTGCTTGTAAAACCTTTCTCCCAAAAATAGCCTCCGAAGAAGCAAAAGTATCGAATTTGTAAAATTTGGCAAATGTATGCAGTGAAGACTAACACCACATACTCTTTACCACCCCCGTGGAGATGTTACTAGTTAGAGCGGCAAAGAGAATGACTGGGGGGTTGGAGCCTGAGGGGAGCTATATGGACAGCTCTGCTGTGTGCTCTCTTTGCCACTTCCTGTAGGGATTGAGAATATCCCACAAGTAAGGATGAAGCCGTGGACCGGATACACCAATGTAGGAGAAATGCTCTACACCCCTGCAAAAGTTAAAAACATAGTTATACTGAGCTTCAGAGCAGCAGTGCACCATTGGGAGCAAGTTGAGCTAATCTTGTGAACCAATGACAAGAGGCACATGTGTGTAGGCACCAATCATCAGCCAGTCATAGCCAGGGTGCATTGCTGTTCCTGGACCTTGGTATGATTTTCTGCAAAGGATACCAAAAGAAAAAAATGCATTTGATAATAGAAGTCTTTTAAAATGTCACGCTCTGTCTGAGCCATAACAATTTTGAGTTTAAAGCCCATTAATAATACCTATTAGCAAATTTAATGCATTTTGATGACTCTTTAAAGTGACAGAAAACACCTTGAAATTACAAGACATTTCTGTTGTCATCCTAATAACATATCAGCAACATGTAAAACATTTTAACACACCTTGGTTGATGCAGGTGTTATTAAATTGCCAAACTACACCCACCACTTGACTTTTGAAGACAATAAGGCTAGCCACAGTCATTAAATTAGCATAAAAGTGCTTTGTTATGCAGTCCCTGTTGAAGCCAACCAGAGAAAGATGTGTAGCAGGGCTAGCCTTGAGAAGTCAGCAGTGTGTGCATTTCTAGATCTGAGAATTAGAACATCTACAATATTCAGAGCTAAATCGCATAAAGGGGGGGGGGGGGTTAATACACATATACTGCCATGCTTTACTACATACAACTAAACATTGTATATAAAATTCTCAAGGTCTTTACTGTCTCTTTAACAAGATATCTCACAATGAAAAAGACAAACGTTGCAAATAAAAAAAAAAAGAAGTTACCTAAAGAATTTCCCCCCCCAAATATAACATAACTATAAAATGAAAACAGTAACACATATAAAAACAGAAAGATTCAAGGTAAAGGGATATGAAGCCCAAATTGTTTTCTTTCATGATACAGATAGAGCATGCAATTTTAAGAAACTTTCTAATTTACTCCTATTATGATTTTTTTTCTCGTTATTTTGGTATCATTATTTGAAAACCATGATTGTAAGCTTAGGAGCTGGCCTATTTTTTGTCCAGCACCTGGGTACTGCTTGCTGATTGATGGCTAAATGTTGTTAAACATCCCTAGTTCTAAAAGTTTTAAGCCCTCCCTAAAGAATCTACGGTTCATGGACGCATACAACCTACACTAACATTTCCTAACCCCTGTTCCTCTCCATAAGAGCTGACAACAACAATGTAACTCTCAGCAGGACCTTCTACCCTACTGATCCCTATAAATGTTACCTTGTATACCGCCTATGTTTATAGCGCTGCGGAATCTGTTGGCGCTCTACACATAATTATATATATATATATAAATATATATATATATATATATATATATATATATATATATATATATATATATATATATATATATATACATACATACATACATACATACATACATACATACATACACACACACACACACACACACACACACACACACACACACAGTTAGAGATTCAATGCTGGCTACCTTGATTTGCACTGGAGAGAGTAACGCGGTCGCCCTGCAGCATAAAAGGAGTTACACACCTGGGGATCGAAAATTACAAACTGGATGCACAGGGAAAACTTCCGTAAGTAGAAGGGAACAAAGGACAGTCTCCTTGCAGGCAGTCATAAAGTTAATATTCCTTATACTTGAATGATGAACACTATGCACAAGCCTTATTTAAAAATTTGAAACATTATGTATGCTTTAAAAGTTCGTAACTCACATGAAATCACAAGAGACACAAATGAGGTACGTCATCTGATGCGTTTTACGCCCCACTGGTGCTTTCTCAAAGATAGCCTGGGAGTGTCTACAGTGCCTCTTCTCTTCTGCAGGCAAAATAGCTTGAATTTTATTTTAAACATAGGAAAAAAATATTTATTCTTTGTATCCGATTAGTCTATTATGAAAATAATAGTTGTAGCCCTACTTAAAACAGACGAAAGGTAACGGTAGATAGCAATCCTTCTTGATGTTACATATTTATTTTATAATTGTAAATTAACTTGTAAATTTATTTGTAAATTAATTTATCCTTGAAAAGAGAGCACTTAGTAATGGCTAGTATTTATTAATATGAAAATTCAAAACTTCATAAGCCAACTGCGATCTAGGTTAACAAACCATGGAAATGTATATTTTGAACATTACATGAACTGATTTATTGTTCATTTTTCCTTAATATGTATATGTTATTTATACTATATAGTTAACTATATTGAAAAGATTGCTCACATTTGAAACTATATACCACAAACAGGGTAATGGAAAGAGAAAGCGCAGACATTATGTTCAATAAGTATGTCCCTACAATTGAACTCAGTCGCTCTTATGCTATCCACACATTCTTTTTCCATATTTTTCCAAAAGAGAAAAAAACCAAAAGAAAGAAATATGCAACATCAAGAAGGATTGCTATCTACCGTTACCTTTCGTCTGTTTAAAGTCTTTTTAACAACATGCTGTTACATGGTTAATTAGTATTAAGTTACTGTGTAACTGTATTGACTAAAGTCAGTGCTCCTGTTACGTTGTTTTGTATTGTTTTATTGTAACGATTGTCTATTACATGTATGTACAACTCTGTTATCACTCCCGTGAATAATTTAGAGCTGTCCGTAGAGAATCAATGAGTTTGTAGCACCAAAGTGTCTTGCTGATTCACACGAAGGTGTTTGTGGAAGCGGGGCGGTCCATTACTCATGGTAGTGTAAACAGAGACCTTGCTACACTTCAGAAGTCTGGGGGTATGGCATTTACGTAGCCACATATACCTGTGTGTAGACACTCCCTGGCTATCTTTGAGAAAGCTCCAGTGGGTTGTGAAACACGTCAGATGACGTATCTCGTTTGTGTCTTTTGTGATTTTATGTGAGTTACGAACTTTTAAAGCATAACTAATAAATGTTTCAAATTTGAAATAAGGCTTGTGCATAGTGTTCAACGTTCAAGTATAAGGATTATTAACTTATAACTGCCTGCAAGGAGACTGCCCTTTGTTCATTTATATATATAAAAAAAAACTTTTAAGTGCTTTACTTTACAGTGCATCGCTAATAAAGTGCTTTGTGTAGTTGAAGTTCAACCTCCAAGGATTTTGTAACAGTGCTGTAATCTTCGTGAGTTTGCAAGAAAAGTGACTGGCACCATTTTGTTACACACAGTTCACTCTGTTTACAGCATTACAGTATATATTTTACATACATACACTCACATTTTTGTAAATATTTTATTATATCTTTTCATGTGACAACACTGAAGAAATGACACTTTGCTACAATGTAAAGTAGAGCGTGTTCAGCTTGTATAACAGTGTAAATTTGCTGTCCCCTCAAAATAACTCAACACACAGCCATTAATGGCTAATCCGTTGGCAACAAAAGTGAGTACACCCCTAAGTGGAAATGTCCAAATTGGGCCCAAAGTGTCAATATTTTGTATGGCCACCATTAATTTTCCAGCACTGCTTTAACCCTCTTGGGCATGGAGTTCACCAGACCTGTTGGCATTCATGGTTCCCTCGATGAACTGTAGCTCACCAGTGCCGACAGCACTCATGCAGGCCCAGACCATGACACTCCCACCACTATGCTTGACTGTAGGCAAGACACAGTTGTCTTTGTACTCCTCACCTGGTTGCCGCCACACACTCTTGACACCATCTGAACCAAATATGTTTATCTTGGTCTCATCGGACCACAGGACATGGCTCCAGTAATCCTTAGTCTGCTTGTCTTCAGCAAACTGTTTGCAGGCTTTCTGTGCATCATCTTTAGAAGAGGCTTCCTTCTGGGACAACCATGCAGACCAATTTGATGCAGTGTACGGCGTATGGTCTGAGCACTGACAGGCTGATCCCCACACCTTCAACCTCTGCAGCAATGCTGGCAGCACTCATACGTCTATTTCCCAAAGACAACCTCTGGATATGACGCTGAGCATGTGCACTCAACTTCTTTTGGTCGACCATGGCGAGGCCTGTTGAGTGGAACCTGTCCAGTGAAACCACAGTATGGTCTTGCCCACCGTGCTGCAGTTCAGTTTCAGGGTCTAGGCAATCTTCTTATAGCCTAGGCCATCTTTATGTAGAGCAACAATTCTTTTTTTCAGATCCTCAGAGATTTTTTTGCAATGAGGTGTCATGTTGAACTTACAGTGACCAGTATGAGTGTGAGAGCGAAAACACCAAGTTTAACACACCTGCTTCCCATTCACACCTGAGACACTAACGAGTCACATGACACCGGGGAGAGAAAATGGCTAATTGGGCCCAATTTGGACATTTCCACTTAGGGGTGTACTCACTTTTGTTGCCAACGGTTTAGCCATTAATGGCTGTGTGTTGAGTTATTTTGAGGGGACAGCAAAGTTACACAGTTATACAGGCTGTACACTCACTACTTTACATTGTAGTAAAGTGTCATTTCTTCAGTGTTGTCACATGAAAAGATATAATAAAATATTTACAAAAATGTGAGGGGTGTAGTCACTTTTGTGAGATACTGTGTGTATATATATATATATATATATATATATATATATATATATATATATATATATATATATATATATATATATATATATATATATATATATATATACACACACACACACACACACACACACACACACACACACACACAAAGAATATGGATTCTGCTAGATTCAGTCAAAACTGAGCTCTACCTGGCAGTTGTGTAAGCAAATAAAATACAAACCAATATGTAAAATTATACAGATTTACTGTGGCTTGTGTGGTAAATTATCATTTGTATCCTGATAATGAATACAATTGCAGCTCGGAAGGAAAATCTTGCTCAATTGCAAGATAAACAGCTTATCACTGATATTGCCTGGCTACTAATGCCGTTTCAGGCATAGTTACATTTTGTCTCTTCTCCATGGGCTGCAGAACAACACAATGAGAATCTCACACACCGCTTGCCTCTAAGATTTGCTGTATTGTTAGAACGTTAAAAAAACTAACAGAATGCTGAGGTTTTTTTAACGTAAATTATCAGAATGTTATTTGCAGCGCTGTTTATGCAAAAGTAAAGTAGAATCATATTTTTCCGCAATGTTAAATATTGTGGCTTTCAATGAATTTGTCACACATTTCCCCAAATGATATTTAAAGGGACAGGAAACCCCAAAAAATAATTCATGATTTGTTTAAAAACAATTTTAAACAACTTTCAAATTGACTTTTATTATCAAATATGCTTCATTCTCTTGTTATCCCTTGCTGAAGGAACATCATTGCACTACTTGCAGCTAGCTGAACATATCTAGTTAGCCAATCACAAGAGACAAATGTGTGCAGGCACCAATCACAAGCTTAAATAAAAAGAGAGAAGCGCTCAACCTGGGAACGAACAATAGCATAATAGCTTGTTCTATGGCTAGTTACCACCCTAGAAGCAGCCTCTTTTTGCTCAATATGTGCCTTTCACAGAGAAGAACTTTCCTGAAGCATATCAGTCTGATCCTGACTTCACAGTACAGTCCAGCCCCGAAAAACCAGGCAATCCCTCTCTGAACAAGAGAAACGACAAAACCCCAGACGTAATTTCGGCCTATTGTGGGCCTCGTTGCTCAGTGTGCCTAGAGGGATATGGCTGCACCTCACTGACTAGGCCCACAATAGGCCGAAACATATGTCTGGGGTATTGCTGTTTCTCTCGTTCAGAGAAGGATTGCCTGGTATTTTGGGGCTGGACTGCATTGTTAAGTCAGGATCAGACTGATATGCTACAGGAAAGTTCTTCTCTGTGAAAGGCACATATTGAGCAAAAAGAGGCTGCTTCTAGGGTGGTAACTAGCCATAGAACAAGCTATTATGCTATTGTTCGTTCACAGGTTGAGCGCTTCTCTCTTTTTATTTATGCCAATTATGACACTTAGGGAAGTCTCCCTAAGTGTGATGCGGGAATCTAGACGTGGACCCGTTGCTCAGTGTGCCTAGAGGGATATGGCTGCACCTCACTGACGAGGCCCACAATAGGCCGAAACGTACGTCTGGGGTTTTGCTGTTTCTCTTGTTCAGAGAGGGATTGCCTGGTATTTCGGGGCTGGACTGTACTGTGAAGTCTGGATCGGACTGATATACTACAGGAAAGTTCTTCTCTGTGAAAGGCACATGTTGAGCAAAAAGAGGCTGCTTCTAGGGTGGTAACTAGCCATAGAACAAGCTATTATGCTATTGTTCGTTCCCAGGTTGAGCGCTTCTCTCTTTTTATTTATACCAATCACAAGCTAGCTCCACTACATTAGGATATGTGCGTATTCATTTTCAACAATGTATACAAAGAGAACAAAACACATTCGAAAAAAGAAGTGATTTTAAAAGTGTCTTAAAATTTGGACTTTCCTATCCTTTTAAATTTAGGTGCCAACAAGATACTATTTATATTTATTTTTAAGGTGTTCTAATTATTAAAATAGCCTTTAGTATACTATAAATAACGTTATACTGGTGGGTATGATTTCTCTAACACATTTTACAAACACATTACACCTTTAGCTGAAAAAATTCTTACATAAAAGCATCTGTCCTTGATTTTAACCATTACTGCTGCAAAACATTTTTTTACCAATATAAAAGACAATATGGTAAATTCACACCATTTTCTGCAACACATTTAACTCAATATAAAAACGTTACATAACTGTATAGACATAAAACAAAGCAGTCTTTGAATATAAATAGGGTTGTCCTTGAGCACATAATATAAAGCATTACAAGAAGAAAGAACTCTTTAGGCTTATTTGATAACTGAATATAAATGATACAGCAGGGAATGTCAAATTTGTATAAAATTTGTGAGTCTGTCACTCATATTTAAGGGCCAGTAAACACCTTGTAATTACAAGACATTTGTGTTCTGTTGCTATAGAATAACATACAAGCCACGTCTAAACATTTTTTAAGACAAAATTAAAATCTTATTTGTAGTTTGTTTTCAATAGTAAAACCCCACCCATCATTTGCCTTTATTGAAGAATCCAATAAGGAATTGAGCCCTCAGACAAAAAAAAAAGTTAGCCATGGACATTATGTTGCTATAAACTGCATGTCATCTGCTAAAGCCAATTAGGAAAGTGTATGTAGCAGGTTTAGCCTTGGGAAGTCTGTAGTGTGCATTTCCAGCTATGAGAAATATAAAATCCACACAGAGCCAAGTCACACAAAAATTGGACAAAATAAATAATTTAAATATATTGCAAAGTTGCTTTGCTATGCATAAAAACAAAGTATTAAACTTTTAAGACGTTTAAACTCCCTTTAATTAGGATCCAATGAATGGCATGAGTGAGCACATCCATGTGTATATTTGTCCTAATCATTGGACCTGCTAATGAAAAAATGTCATGCACTTATTCATTAGGGCATGCGATTTTTGCATTATGAAACAGTTTACTATGTGTTTATGCCTACAAAGGGATTAAACACATAGATGAAGTCCCAGTCAGGAGCTGTATGTATTGCAGTGCCTAGCAGAATACAGCCAGTGAGCCGATCAGAAGTGGCTGTCACACAGACACCAATCACTAACAGTTTTTTGCTTGGGAGTTGCAAGTGACTCTCTAGCATATAATTTTTGCACTAGAATGTCGCTGTAATTATGAGAGTCATTTAACGGTGAAATGTAACACAGGACTGAAACTTGCTATCATCCAGATAAAACACTATTCAGTTGCCAGCTATGTGTGAATGATGACAGGAATGAGCCATAACTAGAGCAGATTCAGCTAAATAGTGACTGGATGACATTTACATTGTTCTAACTAACCAAGGAAGACAAATGACTTTGTGACAAAGCTCAAATGCCCATTTTAGAATACACCAAGTAAAATGACTAATATTCCAGTTTGCATGGAAGATTTAAATAACCGACGGATTTAAAGAGACCGTAAACACTGAGTAAAATGTACTTTAAATTAGTAGTGCACACTTTTTGTATATAATAGCCTCTCAGGCTGTGCCCAAGTTAATTTGTTATGCTCTAATGGGTTAATAACACACTCCACTGACAAAAACATCACACTGATACTAGCAAATAAACAGTGAGTGAATCACAATCCAGTGTACATTGGTGTGATGTTGGAAAGTTTTTACTGTGCATGCACGGCAGGTAGGCAGCTTGAGTCATGTGCACGAAGGGAAGGAAGGGGGCGGGTGGAAGGCTTCTTGTGGGCTGTACTGCC
This sequence comes from Bombina bombina, assembly GCF_027579735.1. Classification (NCBI taxonomy): domain Eukaryota; kingdom Metazoa; phylum Chordata; class Amphibia; order Anura; family Bombinatoridae; genus Bombina; species Bombina bombina. The sequence goes on from NW_026513110.1 coordinate 255,222, forward strand.
ATCTTGCAATTTTGAAGAGAACCTTGTGCGGGCTTGTAGGTGGCCAGAGCATTCTAGGGTATCATTTTAAAAATATGTTATTCTTGCAGCTATAACAATAATTCATACACAATGCACACTCCTAAAATCTATAAAAGTATTGTTTGTGCAATCTTTACTGTCTCTTAAATATTGTTTTAAAAAAATAGCCACCTTTTTTCTCTCAAAGGGGCAGTGAAGTCAAAATGAACCTTTAATTATTGAAATCGCATATGATTTAAAATAAAACTTTCTAATGTACTTTTGTTATATAATTAAGTGACCCAGCACTTGTGGAAAATAATTATTTCATCACGGTGACAAAAAAGATCAAAGACAAAACAGTACCAAAATAACAGACTTTCTGCTATGCTCAGTTGTATCAATATATCAGTATTGTAGATTCCCACTGTAGATATCAGAGGTTGTGAAAACATATAACTCTAATCTCAGTGATGTAAAACTCACACCCAAAATAAAATAAACTCAGATTAAAAAAAAAAACAACACAAGTGAAATTTAAATTTACTATGACTATTCTTGCAACGTAATATATAAGGATTGGACTCCCAGAGTGTACTGGATACATATTGGGTGCCAGTGGCAGCAGATTCAAAATAAACTGGGTACATTTCACAAAGCAATCTTAGTAAATCTGAATGCAGATCCAGTGACTCATGCAGCTAACTCCAGAGCACATTCTAAGAATAAGCAATCTAAATATCCTACCAGTAAACTGCATCCTGTTCCTTCTTATAAGGTGGATTCTATTTATCGAATTAATACTTTTTAGAAACAGCAAGTAGGTAATTAGAATGATTTTATTAAAACAACAAGTACTTTCACAATGATTCCTTGAGAAAGTCTTATATACGTAGGGCTCCATGTGCGAAGAAGCAGAATCTGCTCTGGAGCCCTTGCGGGGCAGGTTCACACATATACGAGCCTGCTTAAAACAATGTAGGAAGTAGCAGCCATTAGACCTCTGCTTCTTACACTCTTCACCACCTCTGAGGTGGCAAGAGAAATCAGAGAGAGCTAGCTCGTTTGCTCGCTCTCGGTGATTGACAGCCCCTTCTCTTGAATGAGTGAAGGGGTGGGCATTACACACTCAACAAAGTGTTTAATTATGCATAGGGGCCAGCGGAAGAACATATCCGCTGCCCGTATGCGGCAAAGGCGTGCAGACAGCTTCTCAAGTTTAGAAGCTGTCCGCACGTCTTTTGATACATGTGGGCCAGAGTCTTTAAGGCATTTGAGTCGGTACCGATTTGCAGCCAATGTCCATCACTAGGACCTTTAAACAATCTATTTCATATAAGATTTGAAGCACAGATACTGTATGTGGCAAAAGCACATTTTACTTTCAAATGGCTTACAGTGAAACAGGACACCCTTCCCGGTTATATAATTACATGCTGGTGTGATTAAATGGATACAAAACCCCAACATTTTCTTTTGTGATTCAGAAACTTCTATTACCAAATTTTCTTTGATCCCATGATATTATTTCTCAAAGCAAATTAGGTGTCTGGATAACTATGTGGCAGGACATATTGCTGCAATCTAGTGCTCTTACAAATGAAAAACATTCTTGCAAAACTGCTGCCATATAGTGCTCCAGAAATGGGGAGGCTCCTGAGCTTATGTCCCTACTTTTCAACAAAAGATACCAAGAGAATGAAGAAAAATGAATAGAAATAAATTAGAAAGTTGTTTAAAATGTCATGCTCTATCTGAATCTTGAAATAAAAAATTGGTTTCATATCCCTTTAATAATGTTAATAGAGCAGGGCTTGACAAATTTATTGTAAATATTTTCTAATTTAATGTAGAAACCTGACAATAAATTTAGAAACCAGAAACTTTAGCCATCCCTATGAGATATATTATATTATATATATATATATATATATATATATATATATATATATATATATATATATATATATATATATATATATATATATATATATATATATGTGTTGTGTTAAAAGAGAAAAGGATGATTCAGCGCTAGGTGTCCCCCCCGAGAAATATATAATTTATAGTGTGGATGGATGAACTGGCTGCCCTTATACCTGAAATGAGGGCAATTGTAGGGTCCCCACCCTGCACTGTCCTATTTCAATTTACAGAGAGAACGATTGGTAGAAAGAGTGGTATTAAGGCGCACTGTTCATAAGAATAATAACCAATATATTATTAATAATGGTGTCAGAATAGTAGGTATAGTGCAAGAATCAGAGTATTTCAATACAGATTATTATATATAAAATGTATCTAGTACAAGTATTTATACCAGCGGTGTCTGGATGAGTAATATCAAAAAATATATATACAAGCTATATTATGTATAAGAGTAGGATGGTGTACCAATCAGGTCAATTTGATATCCTAAAAAACTTTGTTCTTTCCTGCACAGTTAAAGGTACTAATAGTTCATTTGATATGACATCATAATGCTTATAGAGTTCACAGGTATTATTAGTCCCAAAGTTCAAGTAGATTATGTAGAATAAATAATAGTTGTATGTCTAATCCTAATGTTGTGAATAAATGCCCACTTACTAGATGTAACCTCAATCCTATGAGGTAAGTGGGAAGCGTCTTTTAGTAAATACAGTTGTCCCTCAGCAATCTGGAACCACTGCTTCTCTGCCTCTTTGGTGTGGTTAGAAACACTGCTTTCCTGCTTCCTTAGTATGGTAGAGATTTCTTTCTCCCTCCTTCTAGTTTGCTTAGTAATTCACTCAGCTCCCAGTAATCCGTGATGTGGAATACATAGATATGGGAACACAAATATGGAAAGGATAGTGCAACACTGTTGTACAAGTTTAAAACATATATTTATTTCATATGTAAAAAATGCTCACATTTGTCCACCTCAATCCAATATGAGGTATCAGTTAGGCATAGTAGTGCAATATAACAAGTACAAAATTCCAAAGTGAATAGTCAGAAGTGCAGGAAAACGGTTTATAAGATGCAGTTCAATATATTTGTTTAAATCTCTCCTTACGCGTTTCAAAGGTTTCAAATAATGGGTTACCTTCTTCATCACACACACACAGGGAGTGCAGAATTATTAGGCAAATTAGTATTTTGACCACATCATCCTCTTTATGCATGTTGTCTTGTCTTACTCCAAGCTGTATAGGCTCGAAAGCCTACTACCAATTAAGCATATTAGGTGATGTGCATCTCTGTAATGAGAAGGGGTGTGGTCTAATGACATCAACACCCTATATCAGGTGTGCATAATTATTAGGCAACTTCCTTTCCTTTGGCAAAATGGGTCAAAAGAAGGACTTGACAGGCTCAGAAAAGTCAAAAATAGTGAGATATCTTGCAGAGGGATGCAGCACTCTTAAAATTGCAAAGCTTCTGAAGCGTGATCATCGAACAATCAAGCGTTTCATTCAAAATAGTCAACAGGGTCGCAAGAAGCGTGTGGAAAAACCAAGGCGCAAAATAACTGCCCATGAACTGAGAAAAGTCAAGCGTGCAGCTGCCAAGATGCCACTTGCCACCAGTTTGGCCATATTTCAGAGCTGCAACATCACTGGAGTGCCCAAAAGCACAAGGTGTGCAATCCTCAGAGACATGGCCAAGGTAAGAAAGGCTGAAAGACGACCACCACTGAACAAGACACACAAGCTGAAACGTCAAGACTGAGCCAAGAAATATCTCAAGACTGATTTTTCTAAGGTTTTATGGACTGATGAAATGAGAGTGAGTCTTGATGGGCCAGATGGATGGGCCCGTGGCTGGATTGGTAAAGGGCAGAGAGCTCCAGTCCGACTCAGACGCCAGCAAGGTGGAGGTGGAGTACTGGTTTGGGCTGGTATCATCAAAGATGAGCTTGTGGGGCCTTTTCGGGTTGAGGATGGAGTCAAGCTCAACTCCCAGTCCTACTGCCAGTTTCTGGAAGACACCTTCTTCAAGCAGTGGTACAGGAAGGAGTCTGCATCCTTCAAGAAAAACATGATTTTCATGCAGGACAATGCTCCATCACACGCGTCCAAGTACTCCACAGCGTGGCTGGCAAGAAAGGGTATAAAAGAAAATCTAATGACATGGCCTCCTTGTTCACCTGATCTGAACCCCATTGAGAACCTGTGGTCCATCATCAAATGTGAGATTTACAAGGAGGGAAAACAGTACACCTCTCTGAACAGTGTCTGGGAGGCGGTGGTTGCTGCTGCACGCAATGTTGATGGTGAACAGATCAAAACACTGACAGAATCCATGGATGGCAGGCTTTTGAGTGTCCTTGCAAAGAAAGGTGGCTATATTGGTCACTGATTTGTTTTTGTTTTGTTTTTGAATGTCAGAAATGTATATTTGTGAATGTTAAGATGTTATATTGGTTTCACTGGTAAAAATAAATAATTGAAATGGGTATATATTTGTTTTTTGTTAAGTTGCCTAATAAGTATGCACAGTAATAGTCACCTGCACACACAGATATCCCCCTAAAATAGCTATAACTAAAAACAAACTAAAAACTACTTCCAAAACTATTCAGCTTTGATATTAATGAGTTTTTTGGGTTCATTGAGAACATGGTTGTTGTTCAATAATAAAATTAATCCTCAAAAATACAACTTGCCTAATAATTCTGCACTCCCTATATATATATATATATATATATATATATATATATATATATATATATATATATATATATATATATATATATATATATATATATATATATATATATATATATATATATAGGTATCCAAAACACCAAAACTCGCCCACAAAGGAAAAATGCCTGGGTGCAAATTTGTAGAAGATATGCAGCCAAAAGAAAATGCACTCTCAGGACTTTCATAAACAGGTTACTTTTATTTCTGTAACGTTTTCGGAGGTCTTGCCTCCTTCATCAGCATAAATAAAGTGAAAACAAACAAACTCTTAAATAGTGACATACTCACTCAGAATCATTTCAAACCACTACCTGTGCTGGCGCCAAAATTACCGGTGTTGGAACGCATAATGCGTTCCAAATGTGCTAAGTGGCGGAAGTAGTGCGCCAAACTACTTCCGGTTGTCAAAATTCTATAGCCGTAAATAATCGGCTTTCTCTATGTGAATGCCATAATTATAAAACCATTGTGGCATATTATCTAAACGCATAAAGCAAACTCTTAGCGTGCAAACGATTGTGCTGATACTTTGATTAGTGATAGTAAATGTGACAGCCGCTTGTTGCCATGACAACTTAAACAATGCTGGAGTGTAATCCTGTACAGGGACAGACTAACAGTAACTATGTTTCTGAATACACCAAAGTGTGTTAAACCAGGCATGATGTTTGGCTACAATGTGAGTGTTTAAAGATGGTGTATATATTGATAAAAGAGGATAAACAAATCTAATTATTAGGCACGCCAGCTGATATATTGTGCTATATATATATGTGTAGTGTTACCTTATGTTGAAGATATTGAGTCAATATGTCCAATATTCATAGAGGAATCTCATATGGAGATATGTACCTCCGATATATAGCCTTCAAATTCTACATAACTAAAATATTAACGATTATCGTTTATCTGCGATCTTCCCATTAGTATGAGCTGTTAACATGCATATTATTCCTATCCTCTGTCAAAAACCCTTTATGTATTTTTGAAATTTATACCGCTCACCTAGTTCCTATTCAGTGATGGGGTTATATATTAACACCATATTAATTCTCGTTATAAGAGCTACGTGGGTCATATATGTATATTCCACTGCTATCTTGTGGCTAACAATGCCCTCATATGCTCCTTATTTAAACACTCCAAAGCGTTTAGGCACAAACGTACAAAAGATGAATAAACTTAAACTTAAAAAATAAACTTAAAAAATAATAAATAAAAGCAATTGATATGACGGTCTTTCCATTAATTTAAACACTATCCCATTCGGGATGGATTTAGCTCTAATAGTCCTTGATTTTCGTATATGCAGAATAAAGGGCGTTGAGTCATTCACTTCTGTATTTATGTATAATGTGATCCACTCTGTGTTTATTTCTATGCGTTCTTCGTTGTCTTCTATTGCCCCCTGGACCTCTAGGTTAATATTGCCTTTAGGATTGAATGCTTAGTATGCATCATATTCTCCTGGTTATTGTGCCATCAAATTATTTTCCATGTTGTTGTTTTCTTCTTCCTGGGATGCTTAAGGATCTAGTGTCCAGTTTTGGCTATGTGTACTGCTATGTGTGAAAAAACTGGTAACTCCAAGGCACCACTATCCGACTTCCACGCAGGTATTAGAAATACCAAAGACTCCTACCCCTGGTGCTGTGTGCCAACATGGTTTAGGAGCACCCCTAGAACGAGGCACGCCGACCATACGGCGCACAGAGTCATAATAGTCTAGGTGCCGTACCCTGCGCTTGTATCACATTATATAGCTGTATTACACCAAAGCCTTGAAGTCAGGGGTGGTGTTGAGCCCCCCTGGATAAATGGTACCCAGTCGGTACATCCATTGTGCCTCCCGTTGCAGAAGTATTTTACCTCTGTCTCCCCCTCTATCTAATGGGGGTACATGATCAATGAGTGTGTATCTTATTGATGCCACCGAGTGTCTGTACTCTGCACAGTGTCTCGCTACCGGTTGTTCTGATTCCCCGGATTTGTGAGCCGACCTTATGGCATGCCGATGATTGGCCATCCTTTCTCTCAGGGTACCTGTCGTTTTACCGACATAGTGCCAAGAGCATGGGCATACCAATAAGTAGATGACAAACGTGGTCGTACAGGTAATCGAATGTCGTATGTGGAACTGCTTGTTGGTATGGGGATGGTTAAATATTCTGGTACTTATAAGTCCATTACAGGTAGTGCATCCTAAGCATCGATAAGATCCTCTGATGTTGGTATGTGTCCTGGGATTATAGCTTGCCTTTGAGTCAGTTTTGACTAATAAGTCTCGCAGATTTGTGCCCCTCCTATATATATATATATACACACACACACATATATATATATATATATACACACACATGTATAACATAATTTATGCTTACCTGATAAATTCCTTTCTCCTGTAGTGTGGTCAGTCCACGGGTCATCATTACTTGTGGGATATTTGCTCCTCCCCAACAGGAAGTGCAAGAGGATCACCCAAGCAGAGCTGCTATATAGCTCCTCCCCTCTACGTCACAACCAGTCATTCGACTGAGAACCAACGAGAAAGGAGAAGCTAAAGGGTGCAGTGGTGACTGGAGTATAATTTAAAAATTTAGACCTGCCATAAAAAACAGGGCGGGCCGTGAACTGACCACACTACAGGAGAAAGGAATTTATCAGGTAAGCATAAATTATGTTTTCTCCTGTTAAGTGTGGTCAGTGCACGGGTCATCATTACTTGTGGGATACCAATACCAAAGCTAAAGTACACGGATGACGGGAGGGACAGGCAGGATCTTTATACGGAAGGAACCACTGCCTGAAGAACCTTTCTCCCAAAAATAGCCTCCGAAGAAGCAAAAGTGTCAAATTTGTAAAATTTGGAAAAAGTATGTAGCGAAGACCAAGTTGCAGCCTTGCAAATCTGTTCAACAGAGGCCTCATTCTTAAAGGCCCAAGTGGAAGCCACAGCTCTAGTGGAATGGGCTGTAATTCTTTCAGGAGGCTGCTGTCCAGCAGTCTCATAAGCTAAACGTATTATGCTACGAAGCCAAAAAGAGAGAAAGAGGTAGCAGAAGCTTTTTGACCTCTCCTCTGACCAGAATAAACGACAAACAGGGAAGACGTTTGTCGAAAATCTTTAGTTGCCTGTAAATAAAATTTCAGGGCACGAACTACATCCAGATTGTGTAGAAGTCGTTCCTTCTTTGAAGAAGGATTTGGACACAAAGATGGAACAACAATCTCTTGATTGATATTCCTGTTAGTGACTACCTTAGGTAAGAACCCAGGTTTAGTACGCAGAACTACCTTATCCGAGTGAAAAATCAGATAAGGAGAATCACAATGTAAGGCTGATAACTCAGAGACTCTTCGAGCCAAGGAAATAGCCATTAAAAGCAGAACTTTCCAAGATAACAATTTTATATCAATGGAATGAAGGGGTTCAAACGGAACGCCCTGTAAAACGTTAAGAACTAGGTTTAAACTCCATGGCGGAGCAACAGTTTTAAACACAGGCTTAATCCTGGCCAAAGCCTGAACGTCTGGAACTTCTGACAGACGTTTGTGTAACAGAATGGACAGAGCTGAGATCTGTCCCTTTAAGGAACTAGCGGATAAACCCTTTTCTAAACCTTCTTGTAGAAAAGACAATATCCTAGGAATCCTAACCTTACTCCAAGAGTAACCTTTGGATTCGCACCAATATAGGTATTTACGCCATATTTTATGGTAAATCTTTCTGGTAACAGGTTTCCTAGCCTGTATTAAGGTATCAATTACTGACTCAGAAAATCCACGTTTTGATAAAATCAAGGGTTCAATTTCCAGGCAGTCAGCTTCAGAGAAATTAGATTTTGATGTTTGAAGGGACCCTGAATCAGAAGGTCCTGTCTCAGAGGCAGAGACCAAGGTGGACAGGATAACATGTCCACTAGATCTGCATACCAGGTCCTGCGTGGCCACGCAGGCGCTATTAGAATCACCGATGCTCTCTCCTGTTTGATCCTGGCAATCAATCGAGGAAGCATCGGGAAGGGTGGAAACACATAAGCCCTCCCGAAGGTCCAAGGTGCTGTCAAAGCATCTACCAGGGCCGCTCCCGGATCCCTGGATCTGGACCCGTAACAAGGAAGCTTGGCGTTCTGTCGAGACGCCATGAGATCTATTTCTGGTTTCCCCCAACGTCGAAGTATTTGGGCAAAGACCTCCGGATGAAGTTCCCACTCCCCCGGATGAAAAGTCTGACGACTTAGGAAATCCGCCTCCCAGTTCTCCACTCCCGGGATGTGGATTGCTGATAGGTGGCAAGAGTGAGACTCTGCCCAACGAATTATCTTTGATACTTCCATCATCGCTAGGGAGCTTCTTGTCCCTCCTTGATGGTTGATGTAAGCTACAGTCGTGATGTTGTCCGACTGAAATCTGATGAACCCCCGAGTTGTTAACTGGGGCCAAGCCAGAAGGGCATTGAGAACTGCTCTCAATTCCAGAATGTTTATTGGCAGGAGACTCTCCTCCTGAGTCCATGATCCCTGAGCCTTCAGGGAATTCCAGACAGCGCCCCAACCTAGCAGGCTGGCGTCTGTTGTTACAATTGTCCAATCTGGCCTGCTGAATGGCATCCCCCTGGACAGATGTGGCAGAGAAAGCCACCACAGAAGAGAATTTCTGGTCTCTTGATCCAGATTCAGAGTAGGGGACAAATCTGAGTAATCCCCATTCCACTGACTTAGCATGCACAATTGTAGCGGTCTGAGGTGTAGGCGTGCAAAGGGAACTATGTCCATTGCCGCTACCATTAAGCCGATCACCTCCATGCATTGAGCCACTGACGGGTGTTGAATGGAATGAAGGACACGGCAAGCGTTTTGAAGATTTGTTAACCTGTCTTCTGTCAGGTAGATCTTCATTTCTACAGAGTCTATAAGAGTCCCCAAGAAGGGAACTCTTGTGAGTGGAAAGAGAGAACTCTTCTTTTCGTTTACCTTCCACCCATGCGATCTTAGAAACGCCAGTACTAACTCTGTATGAGACTTGGCAGTTTGAAAGCTTGAAGCTTGTATCAGAATGTCGTCTAGGTACGGAGCTACCGAAATTCCTCGCGGTCTTAGCACCGCCAGAAGAGCACCCAGAACCTTTGTGAAGATTCATGGAGCCGTAGCCAACCCAAATGGAAGAGCTACAAACTGGTAATGCCTGTCTAGGAAGGCAAACCTTAGGTACCGGTAATGATCTCTGTGAATCGGTATGTGAAGGTAAGCATCCTTTAAATCCACTGTGGTCATGTACTGACCCTTTTGGATCATGGGTAGAATTGTCCGAATAGTTTCCATTTTGAACGATGGAACTCTTAGGAATTTGTTTAGGATCTTTAAATCCAAGATTGGTCTGAAGGTTCCTTCTTTCTTGGGAACCACAAACAGATTTGAGTAAAACCCCTGTCCGTGTTCCGACCGCGGAACCGGATGGATCACTCCCATTAGTAACAGATCTTGTACACAGCGTAGAAACGCCTCTTTCTTTATTTGGTTTGTTGACAACCTTGACAGATGGAATCTCCCTTTTGGGGGAGAGGATTTGAAGTCCAGAAGATATCCCTGAGATATGATCTCTAACGCCCAGGGATCCTGGACATCTCTTGCCCAAGCCTGGGCGAAGAGAGAAAGTCTGCCCCCCACTAGATCCGTTCCCGGATCGGGGGCCCTCAATTCATGCTGTCTTAGGGGCAGCAGCAGGTTTTCTGGCCTGCTTGCCCTTGTTCCAGGACTGGTTAGGTCTCCAGCCTTGTCTGTAGCGAGCAACAGCTCCTTCCTGCTTTGGTGCAGAGGAAGTTGATGCTGCTCCTGCCTTGAAATTACGAAAGGAACGAAAATTAGATTGTCTAGCCCTAGGTTTGGCTCTGTCTTGAGGCAGGGCATGGCCTTTACCTCCTGTAATGTCAGCGATAATTTCTTTCAAACCGGGCCCGAATAAGGTCTGCCCTTTGAAAGGTATGTTAAGTAACTTAGATTTAGAAGTAACGTCAGCTGACCAGGATTTTAGCCACAGTGCTCTGCGTGCCTGAATGGCGAATCCGGAATTCTTAGCCGTAAGTTTAGTTAAATGTACTACGGCATCTGAAACAAATGAATTAGCTAGCTTAAGTGTTTTAAGCCTGTTTGAAATCTCCTCGATAGTTATTGAGTCAAGAGTCTCTTCCAGGGACTCGGACCAAAAAGCGGCCGCGGCCGTGACAGACGCAATACATGCAAGGGGTTGCAATATAAAACCTTGTTGAACAAACATTTTCTTAAGGTAACCCTCTAATTTTTTATCCATTGGATCTGAAAAGGCACAGCTATCCTCCACCGGGATAGTGGTACGCTTAGCCAGAGTAGAAACCGCTCCCTCCACCTTAGGGATCGTCTGCCATAAGTCCCGTGTGGTGGCGTCTATTGGGAACATTTTTCTAAATACAGAAGGGGGGGGAAAAGGGTACACCGGGCCTATCCCACTCCTTAGTAATTATCTCTGTAAGCCTCTTAGGTATAGGAAATACGTCAGTACTCGCCGGTACCGCATAGTATCTATCCAGCCTACATAATTTCTCTGGGATTGCAACGGTGTTACAATCATTCAGAGCCGCTAATACCTCCCCTAGCAGAACGCGGAGGTTTTCAAGCTTAAACTTAAAATTAGAAATGTCTGAATCCACTCTATTGGGATCAGAACCGTCACCTGCAGATTGAAGCTCTCCGTCCTCATGTTCCGCATACTGTGACGCAGTATCTGACATGGCCCTAGTATTATCAGCGCACTCTGTTCTCACCCCAGAGTGGTCACGCTTCCCTCTAAGTTCTGGTAATTTAGACAAAACTTCAGTCATAACATTAGCCATGTCCTGCAATGTGATTTGTAATGGCCGCCCTGAAGTACCCGGCGTTACCATATCACGCACCTCCCGAGCGGGAGATGCAGGTACTGACACGTGAGGGGAGTTAGTCGGCATAACTTTCCTCTCGTTGTCTGGTGAATGATGTTCAATTTGTACAGATTGACTTTTATTTAAAGTAGCATCAATGCAATTAGTACATAAATTTCTATTGGGCTCCACTTTGGCTTTAGCACATATAGCACAGAGATATTCCTCTGAATCAGACATGTTTAACACACTAGCAATTAAACCAGCAAACTTGGAAATACTTTTCAATTCAATTTACAAATAGTATGAAAAAAAACGTACTGTGCCTTTAAGAAGCACAGAAAGTTATGACAGTTGAGTAACAATAAAACGGATAAACTATAAAATCAAATTCTTTCCGGTAAAAATACAATTTTAGCAAAGGATTGCCCCCATTAGCAATGGATAACTAACCCTTAAATAGCAGAAAAAATGTACAGAATATAACGTTTTTTATCACAGTCAAAGCACAATCTCACAGGTCTGCTGTGAGTGATTACCTCCCTCAAAATAACTTTTGAAGACCCTTGAGCTCTGTAGAGACGAACCGGATCATGCAGGGAAGAAAAACAGACCTGTGACTGAATTTCTGATGCGTAGTAAAAAGCGCCAAATTAAGCCCCTCCCCCTCACACACAACAGTGAGGGAGATCAGTAAACTGTCATAAATTAAATAAAATGCCCGCCAAGTGGATAAAAATAGTGCCCAAACAATTTTTCACTCAGTACCTCAGAAAATTAAACGATTTAACATGCCAGCAAAACGTTTAACATCAAATAAATGAATTGTCATAGAAAGCCTGTTGCTAGTCGTTCTCACTGCAATATAGGCTAAGGTTTTATTCATACAGTATCATTCCTGTGAAGTGCCATTCCCCAGAATACTGAAGTGAAAATATACATACATGACAGCCTGATACCAGTTGCTACTACTGCATTTAAGGCTGAACTTACTTTATATAGGTATTTGCAGTATTTTCTAGTCAATTCCATTCCTCAGAAAATAATATGCTGCTACATACCTCTTTGCAGGTGAACCTGCCCGCTGTCCCCTGATCTGAAGTTTACCTCACTCCTCAGATGGCCGAGAACAGCAACATGATCTTAACTACTCCGGTTAAAATCATACAGAAACTCAGGTAGATTCTTCTTCAAATTCTCCCTGAGAAGGAACAACACACTCCGGTGCTGTTTTAAAATAACAAACTTTTGATTGAAGTTATAAAAACTAAGTATAATCACCACAGTCCTCTCACACATCCTATCTATTAGTTGGGTGCAAGAGAATGACTGGGTGTGACGTAGAGGGGAGGAGCTATATAGCAGCTCTGCTTGGGTGATCCTCTTGCACTTCCTGTTGGGGAGGAGCAAATATCCCACAAGTAATGATGACCCGTGGACTGACCACACTTAACAGGAGAAATATATATATACACACACACATATACATATATATACACACATATATATATATATATATATATACACATATATATATATACATATATACACATATAACAGAATTTATGTTTACCTGATAAATTACTTTCTCCAACGGTGTGTCCGGTCCACGGCGTCATCCTTACTTGTGGGATATTCTCTTCCCCAACAGGAAATGGCAAAGAGCCCAGCAAAGCTGGTCACATGATCCCTCCTAGGCTCCGCCTTCCCCAGTCATTCGACCGACGTAAAGGAGGAATATTTGCATAGGAAAAATCATATGATACCGTGGTGACTGTAGTTAAAGAAAATAAATTATCAGACCTGATTAAAAAACCAGGGCGGGCCGTGGACCGGACACACCGTTGGAGAAAGTAATTTATCAGGTAAACATAAATTCTGTTTTCTCCAACATAGGTGTGTCCGGTCCACGGCGTCATCCTTACTTGTGGGAACCAATACCAAAGCTTTAGGACACGGATGAAGGGAGGGAGAAAATCAGGTCACCTAAATGGAAGGCACCACGGCTTGCAAAACCTTTCTCCCAAAAATAGCCTCAGAAGAAGCAAAAGTATCAAACTTGTAAAATTTGGTAAAAGTGTGCAGTGAAGACCAAGTCGCTGCCTTACATATCTGATCAACAGAAGCCTCGTTCTTGAAGGCCCATGTGGAAGCCACAGCCCTAGTGGAATGAGCTGTGATTCTTTCAGGAGGCTGCCGTCCGGCAGTCTCATAAGCCAATCTGATGATGCTTTTAATCCAAAAAGAGAGAGAGGTAGAAGTTGCTTTTTGACCTCTCCTTTTACCAGAATAAACAACAAACAAGGAAGATGTTTGTCTAAAATCCTTTGTAGCATCTAAATAGAATTTTAGAGCGCGAACAACATCCAAATTGTGCAACAAACGTTCCTTCTTTGAAACTGGATTCGGACACAAAGAAGGCACGACTATCTCCTGGTTAATGTTTTTGTTAGAAACAACTTTCGGAAGAAAACCAGGTTTAGTACGTAAAACCACCTTATCTGCATGGAACACCAGATAAGGAGGAGAACACTGCAGAGCAGATAATTCTGAAACTCTTCTAGCAGAAGAAATTGCAACCAAAAACAAAACTTTCCAAGATAATAACTTAATATCAACGGAATGTAAGGGTTCAAACGGAACCCCCTGAAGAACTGAAAGAACTAAATTGAGACTCCAAGGAGGAGTCAAAGGTTTGTAAACAGGCTTGATTCTAACCAGAGCCTGAACAAAGGCTTGAACATCTGGCACAGCTGCCAGCTTTTTGTGAAGTAACACAGACAAGGCAGAAATCTGTCCCTTCAAGGAACTTGCAGATAATCCTTTCTCCAATCCTTCTTGAAGAAAGGATAGAATCTTAGGAATTTTTACCTTGTCCCAAGGGAATCCTTTAGATTCACACCAACAGATATATTTT